>NW_015386145.1:676335-731949 GCF_001527695.2 Protobothrops mucrosquamatus | reverse complement strand
TCACGAGATCGAGGAGCCGGGTGCAAAATGCACCACTCCCATAAAAACAGCCACCCACTGATGGTTAGCCACCCTGACGAAGCCGGCAGGAGGCCGGCGAAAGCTAGGTGCTTTTAATTGTAAATAAACTTGTTATAGTTTTTATCTCCTGGTGGTCTCACGGTTGTGATTCTTCGGACATATATATATATATATATATCCTATTAATAGATTGTACATTTTAAAGTAATTTGTGCATTTAGGTGATATATAGCTCCTTGCCCTGATGTGAATATGCCATCTGATCAAATCTGTATTGATGTTAGTTATTGTAGATTATATATCTGATTAGTTTTTTATCTATAAACTGTTGCAGTTTTAATCCTTATATTTTATCTTGGTTAGTAGTATTGTGCTGAAAATCATGTTGAAAATAGTAAGTAGATACTGCAAAAATATGATGAATATATTTATAAATTGCTTTTTGTATATGTATAGTTTCTCATTATACAATGTGACAATTTTATAATAGGCAATTATTAAAAATTAAAAGACAAAAAGCATCCACTTTAAATCCAATCAAAATAATGCCATAATCCATCAAGTAGTTTTTGTACTGTACTGCTGAAAAAAAAAAGCCCATCTTCCTATATGGACTAATTTCTGTTACTAACAGGACATATATCAAATATAACTATAAACACTTTAAAAGGAATTACTCGGAGACGGAAGTGCTATTTATTTTATTCTACTCTATCCAATAACCAAAATTCTCTGAATAAATGACAGAGTTATCTAAAACATTAATTTTTCTAAGAACATTTAAAAAGCATGAAAAAGTAAACCTTAAAAACAGAATCTATGTTTTTTGTTTCAAGGTACTCATAGAACATGTAAGCCAGTAAACTTAAATTTCGAAAATAACAATGATCAAAACATAGGTGGAGAATGTTTTCAGATGAAAGAAAAGGATTAATCAGATGTGTATCAAGAATGTGTAGAACATTCAAGGACCTCCGGTTATGCGTCGCGGTGTGACGGATGCAGGAAGACAGGGCTCTGTTTCCACGTTTGATTTTGCCCCACTGGAGACTCTAAAAAGGGATGAAAATCGCCCAGGAGAGGTGATGAAGAAGGAGGCGACCCTTGTCGATCGCGGAGGGACCCTTCCACTGAATCCAAGAAAGCCCTCCAAACCGGTGGGGGAAAGACTTGTCTCCGAAGCCCCCAGCTTGATATACCAGCAAGAAAATGTTAATGAATCTGAGAAAGAAATTCTTTCTATGTTGAAATCAATCCAAGAGACAATTGTTTTATTTCATGATGAGACTAAAAATAATGCAAATGAGATAAAAGAATTTTCTAACCTAAACTTACAAATCCAGACAATGACTACAAAAAAGGAACTAGTAACCCAGAAAACAGAACAAAAATTAGAAGAAACGGATCCATAGTTGGAGGGCCTAAAGGAAGGAATTAACAGACAGATACAGACAAATGAAAAATTAGAAGATGCAGTGATAACACCGGAAATGGAAAAGATATCTTACTTGTCAAGATCTTAGAACACATTTGAGGATAAGGAAGAAGAGCTGATCGAACAGATGATAAAGCTGTTGGGAGAAATGCTGAATATTAACAAATAAGAAATGAAAAGAAAAACTGAAAGAGAAGAACGGAGGCTGTTTAATGAATATAAATGAGTTTAGCGTTTTTCCAAGAATATTTCAATCAAATTCTCTTCCTCATTCCAAACAATATATACAAAAACAGAGGAAGAATTACTTGATGATTCAAATGCACTGACTTGGAAAGTTATTTGGCAAAGGAAGAAAGCTAGAGTAAGACTGAAGAAAATAGAGGTTTTGACTTATTAGATAGGATATTATACTATTAAACAGATGTTTGATTATGGTTAAGAAAATAGATAACTATTAGAAATAAAAGTATTATAATTAGGATATGATTTGTAACTAGAATATTATACCTTATTATGAGATGGGAAATATGAAAATTTTAGAAGGGTTTGAATAATGGAAGCTTTTGGTTACCCAAATATAATTTATTATGAGAAAATTATAAGCGATAAGAGATATTTTGAACATTGATGGGAAATTAAAATTTTAAAAACGGGAAAAACAGGATATTGATTGAACAAATGCATTTTCTGTGTCGCATGAGAAAAGCACATCTTCCTTCCCCTGTTCTGACCACTTTCTACAGGGGGACGATCGAGAATATCCTGTTATACAGCATCACAGTCTGGTTTGGAAGCATCACTGCTTCAGACAGGAAGGCAGTGCAGCGAGTGGTGAGAATGGCCGAAAAGATCATTGGCAGTTCCTTCCCTCCCATCCAGGACATAGCACAGAAGCGTTGCTTGAGCAGGGTCCGTAAGATTATCTGGGACACTACACATCTTCTTCACGACCTATTTTCCTTGTTACCTTCTGGGAGGAGGCTTCATGGTATCCATAGCAGAACATCCAGATTCAGCCATAGTTTCATTCCATACAGCATTAACCTTGTGAACTCTCAAGCTTCCTCCTTCCGTTATATATTCAAGACGGACAGTATTTAATATTTATTTGCTTCGTATATGTAGGGGTATACATATGTTGTTCATGGTATGTTTAAGTGTGTGTCATGTATGTGTTTCACTTTGAGAGCGGGCAACTAAATTTCATTTTTGATGTGTGCTGTTGTGCCCACAGTAAAAAAATGACAATAAAGGTTATCTTATCTTAAGTACAAATACAATTGAGATATGTTCTGGCTAGAAAAGATATTGTAAACTGACACTATAGATATTATGTATAATACCAGAAAAATGTGATGAAGATGTCTGTATTTAATTGATATGTATTAACAGTAACAAGAATTGTATTTGCCCAGTGTGGAAAAATGCATACCACCGGAAGAAGAGAGGACCAAGGAAGCACTGGATGGTGTAGTATTGGAACTAGACTGAGAATGTTAATATGTACCACTGAATTACCAATAGACCCAGACAACACATTGTTTATTAAGTACTCATGATTGTAAAATTAAAAAATTAATAAAATATTTATAAAAAAAGAATGTGTAGAACATTCTAAAAAAGAAAGAAGATTGTCTTTTAGAGTAGATTTACAGTAGACAACTAAAAGTGGCATAAAATATGATCCAAGAAAAGAAAAACAAACAAAATCAACAGCAGAAACCAAACAAAATTAAAGGAGGAAAAAGAAAAAAAAACAATTCAAAGTATAATTATATGCTTAGGTCTCTACAGACAAAATTTGAAACACATGTGAAAATTAAATTTTGCAGGAATATGACTTCACTTTTAAAAGTGAGGAAATTACATATCTTAATAGCAGCATGAAAGCAGATAAAGAAAAGCCTTCAGGACTCTTAGGCCAATATATTTTGGTTATGTTAATTTTTAAGCAAGTCTTATGCCTTAATATATTTGGCATGATCTGATTTAAATTACTTGTTTAGCCTACTAAACAAAGATTGTATTGCTAGGATACCTGTACTAATAGCAAAGTACAGTACAGCATATACTGTAAATATTTTCATTTTAAGTGTGACAATCACCGGAGGAATTTCGAAGTCAACTATTCTGTTTTATGTTTTTATCATGTTAAAAATATGGTGAACTAAAAATACCACTTTAGTACTGCAGGCATATAATTAGTTCCCTTGAGGTGAATTGTGTGATGTTTCTTTGCTTCCTTTTGTTTTGGCTAATTCTGAAGATTGCTCATCCATGATCCAACAAGTGGCTCAATAAAGTTTCTCCATTCCTTACTGTCAGGAGCATCATTTATAGGGTTATCTGTCTGAGCAGGGGGTTGGACTTGAAGACCTCCAAGGTCCCTTCCATCATCATCATCATCATCATCATCATCATCATCATCATCATCATCATCATCATCATCATCATTATTATTATAGCAGGGCTTGTTAACTTGGGATCTATGGATAGATTTCAGGAGTCCACATACTTGGATAGGGAAAAAACATAATTTTACTTTCACTAAATTCTAACTGAAATTTAGGCTTTCGTTCAATAATGAATGTAAGCAGCCAAGTAATTAATGACCTCTAAACTCCAGAAATGTTATTTAGTTTCATTAGCTGAATTATGTTTAAATATTTTGATAATTATATTTGAGCTGCTAAGTTCACTAGTGATTTGCCATTTGTTGTTCAGTTGCAAAGTCGTGGCCGATTCTTTGTGACCCCATAGACCTCAGCATGCCAGGGCCCCCTGTCCTCCACTGCCTCTTGGAGTTTGCTCAAATTCATGTTCATTGTGTATATGACACTGTCTAACCATCTCATCCTCTGCGTCCCCTTCTCCTTTTGCCTTCTTTCCCAACATCAGAGTCTTTTCTAATGAATCCTTTCTTGTCATTTGGTGGCCAAAGTATTTGATCTTCATCTTGAGTATCTGTCCTTCCAAAGGACAATCAGGGTTGATTGCCTTTAGAATTGACTAATTTGATCTCCTTGCAGTCCAAGGGACTCTCCATCACAGTCTTCTCCAACATCACAGTTCATAAGCATCAATTCTTTGGCACTTAGCCTTCCTTATAGTTCAACTCTCACAGCCAGTCATTACTCTTGGGAAAACCATAGCTTTAGCTATACAGACATTTGTTGGTAAGATGATGTCTCTGCTTTTTAATATGCTCTCTAGGTTTGCCATAGCTTTCCTCCCAAGGAGCAAGCGTCTTTTAATTTCATGGCTGCAGTTGCCATCTGCAGTGATCTTGGAACCTAAGAAAATAAAATCTGTCACTGCTTCCATTTCTGTATTTTAAAACAGTTAACTACCTTTAGGGCTTTCACTGAATGCTAAATCTAAAACCATGGTTTAAAGCAGAATCACAAAAAGGATCCTGGTCCTGTCTTAACAATTTATATTGCTGAATTATAGCTAAATAAGCTTAATGCTGCATACTGTTGCTGCTGATTTAACAGTTAACTCTAGTTAAGGCTGGTGGGAAGGGAATTCATGCTTCAGAGGAGAAGCAATGGAAGCAAATATTATTGCAGCCTGCGTTCCACCAGTGACATTACTGTTTAATGAAATATATTTTATTTATTTCCCCTTTGATATGAAGCCCTAATGGTATTGCACTTAACTATCCTTAATTAGATAGTTCTAGTGTTTTGAGGAATAATTAGGCAATTCTTAATTGCAGCATCATTTTAACACATTGCTGGGCCATAGATTATGCTGATGTAATGTAAACATCAGAATACTAGGAATTCCCAAATAATAAATTATTTTTAATGAATTTTCATTGGAAAATCAAATGCTTTGCTTATCTGTGTAGATCAGTGTATGACCCAATGTGCAACTGAGAAGTACCAAGGCTATTTAAAAAAAGAATGACAAGTTAAACTGTCCTTGATTTGATGGCTTAGTTTTCTCCCAACTTGTTCAACTGTAATTTCACGCAGTTCTTTGTAGAGAAAACTGTCATGTCATTCTCTTATTTTCTGTAATACTTCTTTCCACATATTTATTTACATGATAGGCTTCTGTCCATGTTGCCTTTTATTGATTTTAAAAAGCTACTGTTGGAAAAGAATGTAAAAGATTTTTTTCAAATTTAAATTTATTTCTCTTGATGGAGAAAATTTTATCAAAGAGGTAGATTTTGCCATATGTCTTAACATTGCTTGAATTCCAAGCACTTGCATTCCTGAGGGAGCTTATTCTGTAGTTAGATCCCCTCAACCAATAATGCTTTAGCTCCGGATCTCATGCATTTGTCAGGAATTCCTAAATGTCGTTGTCCCACAAGAGTGCAGCTGTCTTGGTGGGTCATGGGGATGTAGTTACAGATGTATTGCGGCCTAATTAGTGTGTGTAATTTTTTGTGTAACAGACATATTAAAGCACAGTGCAATACATTTATGACAATCAACTTTGCTAAATAATGATTCTAGTAAAAGTATGTTCAGTGTTAGCACTAATAGGATCACTTTCTAACTGTAACTGGAAAGCAGCCTAATCTTAGTTAAATAATTGAAATAAAATAAACATGTAACAGCAGGTGGCAGCACCTGGCTGACCTTGGCTAGGCTTGGAAGCTAAACGAGATTGGTTCTAATTAGTATTTGGATAGGGGACCTCAAAACAGTATCAGGGCTGTAGTTTGGGAAGTTGAAAAAACATCCCAGAAGTCATTGGCAAACAACTTCTGTATTGTTGCCAAGAAAACCACATGGATAGGCTTTGAGGCCACTAGGACTTGAGCTAAAATCTAGATAGGCTTTACTTTTTAGGAAGAAATATTTCAACAGAATAAAACAAACTACACTGTTAAACTATTTATATTTGAAATCGTACTGTTTTTAAAACAGATTTCAAGTTACAATCAAATATATATTTTCTGGGTTATAAATCATATTTAATGTAATAGAATTAACTTATGGATATTAGTCATTATAGATTTGAGAGTAATGTCATCTTTTTTAGGAACTCAAATAGCTTACTCAGATTGAAGGATCAGTGTAAATACCTTACAGTATTTTTATTCCTTACAGTATTTTTATAAGATTTAAGTTCTTTGTAGAATAACCATCCTTCCATCTTTAATTTGAGAATTGTGGCCAATAAGGCAATATCCCAGGAGTTAAAAATAATGCTCAATACTACAAGTTGCTTCAGGATTTTTCTCAAATAATTTTCTTTTCTTTCTGCATCACTGAACAAGCACATTAGATACATCATCATGTTTTTCAGAATCACCTTCCTAAGTAACCACCCATTCTAAAGGGCTAGTCACCTAGGTTTTTGTTTGTTGCTGTAGACTCAATTTTAGCTCATGGCAATTACAAAAAAAGTTTATGGCAACATTTTTCAGAAGAATTTTGTCATTGCCTTCTTCCTAAGGCTGAGAGCTTGTTTTGTGTCTAAGGCAGGACTAAAACTCATGGATACAGTATTTGGTTTCTAACCTTTTCTAAGTCAGGGCACCAAACTAGCTGTCAGTGATTTATAGTCCTCAAATTTTGACCTTTCATTTGTTCAGCAACCATTCAAAGTTACCATGGTGCTGACCAAACAATGACCGGTCCTTAAAGTTTGGGGTTTTGCACTGTCCCTTGGTCACATGAATAAAATTTGGCAAGTTGGCAACCAGTTCAACCTTATGACCAGTTGCAGCATCCCACGGTCATGTGATTACCTACAGCACTTGTGATCTTTCCTGCCAGCAAAGTCAATGGGAAAGCCAGCAGAAAAGGCTGCATATAAGTCTACCCCATTTTTCCTGGCACTTCTTCACTTGTATGTACCACACCCTCCTTCCCCCCGTTGCTCACATGCACCCACATCCTCCTTCCCTAGCTTTCTTGTGGTTGCACACATGCATGTATGCATGTATCTGATAACCTCTTTCCTGGCTTCCTGTCCTTGTCTGTACATATGCATGTTCTCTGTGCCTTCTTTTCCCATCCCACCCGTCTTGCCTCCACACATGGACCCCATACCCTCCTTCCTTACCCAAATTGGATCAAATTAGTCTTTGTGGCTGTCAACACATACTTTGATAAATTGTGATTTTTAAAAAATATTTATTTGTTCTGGAAAGATTGCTAGAGGAAAACAAATGAAGGTTTCAACTCAACTTTTATTTTTAAATATCTTTGAATAATACTGTATATTTCTTAACAATACTTTTGAATGTTTTTTAATGACTACCACATAGAATAACAGGTTGCTTTAGTATTGTAATGTTTCCAACATGTATTATTCTGAGATAATAAAAGTGAGATAATAAAAGCCCAGTCTAGCACAATACCAGCAAAGAAGAAAAATAACAGCTCTCAAAAGAAACCAGCATGGCTGCATAAAGAACTCTCTGATAAATTGAAAGATAAAAAGGACAAGTATAAAAAGTGGAAAGAGGGGCACATAACCAAGGCAGAATGTCAGCAAATAGCCTGAGCCTGCAAAGATGAAGTGAGGAAAGCTAAGGCTCAAAATGAACTAAGGCTTGCGACCAAAGTCAAAAATAACAAAAAAGCTTCTTTCAACATGTAAAAAACAAGAAAAAAATTAAGGAAATGATTGGTCCATTAGTGGGGGAAAGTGGCAAGAAAGTGACAAGCAACAGGGAGAAAGCAGAACTATTTAACTCATTTTTTGCATCTGTCTTTATACAAAGGGAAAAAACAGCCCAACCTATCAAAAATAGTGCCATAAAAAATAGAATAGAAACACAAGATAAGATAGGCAAGAAAATGGTAAATGAGCACCTGGGGATAGATGGGGAAGCCATCAAATTTGCAGACGACACCAAGCCAACATTCCAGAAACAGGCTTAAGATACAGGAGGATCTGGACAGACTTGAACACTGGGCGCTATTTAACAAAATGAAATTCAGTGGTGAAAAAAGTAAGGTTCTACATTTAGGCAAGAAAAAACAAATGCACAGATATAGTGTAGGTGGTACCTTGCTCAATAGTAGTAACTGTGAGAGGGATCTCGGAGTCCCAGTGGACAATCACTTAAATATGAGCCAACAATGTGCTGCAGCTGCCAAAAAAGCCAACACAGGCTGCATTAACAGAGGGATAGAATCAAGATCACGTGAAGTATTAATACCATTTTACAATGCCTTGGTAAGGCCACACTTGGAATACTGCATCCAGTTTCACCACGATGTAAAAAAGATGTTGAGACTCTAGAAAGAGTACAGAGAAGAGCAACAAAGATGATTAGGGGACTGGAGGCTAAAACATATAAGGAACGGTTGCTGGAATTGGGTATGTCTAGTTTAATGAAGAGAAGGACTAGGGGTGACATGATAGCAGTGTTCCAATATCTCGGGGGCTGCCACAAAGAAGAGGGAGTCAAGCTATTCTCCAAAGCACCTGAAGGCAGGACAAGAAGCAATGGATGGAAACTAACCAAGGAGAGATGCAACCTAGAACTAAGGAGAAACTTCCTGACAGTTAGAACAATTAATCATGGAACAACCTGCCTCCAGAAGTGGTGAATGCTCCAACACTGGAAATTTTTAAGAAGAGACTGGACAGCCATTTGGTTGGACTAGATGACCTCCAAGGTCCCTTCCAACTTTATTATTATTATCAGGCTAGAAACGGGGACACCATGAGTTCTTGTCTTGCCTTAAGCACAAAGCCAGCTGGATGACCTTGGTCCTACCACTTTTTCTCAGCTCTAGGAAAGAGGCAATGGCAAACCATTTTTGAAAATCCTTGCCAAGAAAACTATAGGGACGTATTCGGGCAATATCCAAGAATCAGATATGATTGAATGGAAGGGGGAGGGGGAAGTACAAATGTAAACATTTTCTATCAATTTTCTCTTAAATTATAGGGTAGGGTAAATTTTATTGATTTTTTCCCCATAAGTCTTCCCATTATTGTAATGTATAATAATTAGTTCTTTAAAAATTTGCATCTACTTTATCATAAAATCTTTTACTTCTTCTGTTTTGCTATTATTTTAATATTATGCTATTATTTTAATAGTAATTTACATATATGTCCTAATAGGCAGTTTTGGTTCTGTATGAGCATTTCAAATTCTGCCATTTGTCTTTATGGTCACCTTTTATTCTTCCAGCAGTCTGTAAATGCATCAACTATGGTTAACTTTGGGCTTTGGCAGATAATTATTTCTATGTCTTTAGCCTATTTCTTTTTCAGACATGATTCTCATAGAATTTTCTTTAGCAAGATTTATTGTGGTGCCAGGAGTAGGAATATAAGAATTTCAACAGGTGAATTGTTTTCAATTTGGTACCAATATAGTTTTATGTATATTTAGGTGAAAATTGTCTGATTCCTTCTATGCAGCTTTTCCACGAACTAGTAAACAGGTTTCTTCAGTGGTTTTGGGAAAATTAGCAGCTGGTTGTTCACAAAACTATCTCTTGAAACTTTATCAGTCTGGGAACCAACATTTACAGCACCTGTGCTGTTCAGCATAGATAGGAAATTGCTGGGGAAATCATGTGGGCCTTTAGAATTGAACGTTATTTGTTTGTGGATGACAAAGAGTTTAATGGCTCTTTGCATCAAATTATAAGGAAATAGTCACTACTACAAAGTATTGCTTAGATTTGATAATGGGCTAGATCAGGAGGAACAGAAACAGAAGTGCTGCTTTCAGTAGGAAACTAAATGGGATTGAGGTTCAGCCAATTTGGATTGGTTTAGAGGTAGGCCAGGTTAGGAAACAGTTTTATTGTTTTCACCCTTAAGAGCTTGTCCATTCTTTCTTCAAGCTTATTTCTACATTATTTTACATGATTTTATGCTGCTTTTGATTGATGTCATGATCCTCAGCTATCAGTAAATTTACAGAGGATGTTTGGGCAAGAAGTACATTTACAAGTACCAGTGCAATAATTCCTAAGTTAGTCAAATTTGGCAACACTTATCCATATTTCGGTGCAAACTAGTTTTGACTACTTCAAGGGACTACCCTTGAAAATATTTGGAAGTTGCAGTTGTCACAAAATACTGTATGGCATCTGGGCTGTTAACTATTGCCTGAACTGAAAAATCCATTGCTTACTCAGCATAATTTAATCTTGGCCTAAGTCTAAGGGGTTTAGGGTCTACCCTATTTCAAGAATTGCTTCCTTTTATGAACCAGACTGCCAACTGTGATCTCCAAGCAGAGGACCTTTTGAAGATGTCCCAGTTGTCATAGATTTGTTTTCTGGCATGCATGCGAGGATCTTTCACTGCATCATTCCTTTGCTGTGAAGTGTTGGCTTTGGAGTTCATTTAGTTCTTACTTTCTTTGCAGTTAGAACAGTAGACCAGGTATTTTTCCTTTCGTTCCAAAACTTACGATTGCACAAAATCATAATTAAATTCGGTTCATTATAAAATTCGATTAAGAGACAAAACAAAAATTAGACGGAATTCATGAATAACTTAACTTTCGACTGTATATTTAGTTTATCCAGTTATTAAGGTTAATTTCTTCCGTGTTTTTACTAGATTGATGGATTACAAACGTGAAGAAAACAACGTTGCAAATAATTTTTAAAAATATTTTAGGATGACCATGAAAGTTGTGGTTCCAGTTCAACAAATCGTAGTACTACAGAAGGTTCAAAAACGACAGTAAAACCAAGAAAAATACAACAGACTTCTCCTGACCCTGATTTGCCACCAGGTGATTTTCCATATAAATATTACATTTGGACATTTGTAGTGGGCCTTTTGAGATTCATCACCGTACCTCCCAAATCTGAATAGAAGATTTTGTGGGAGCATTTGTCACTGCCTTGGAATTTCTGCTTTGTTATTAAAATTAAGTAGAAATAAACTTGGGAAATCAGTGGTTGATCTATTTTTGTTGGTTATTGACTTATAAATAGTACAAGTAGTGCTTGTTTCACTACTACATTGAGGATTTACAACTCTGTTATTTAGCAAAGAGGTGAAAGTGCCGCTGTGCTTATGATCTTATTTCAGCTTTCCTTTGTTTTGCAAACCTATGAAGGTTGCAAGTGCAAGGATTGGTTGTAAAATAACTTTTTATCACCATTGTAATTGTGAATGGTCACTAAAACAAAGCAGTTGCTAAATGAGAACTTATGAAGCAATTCTAAGGCACCAACCTATTGCAAAGACTCATTTTTTTAAAAAAAAACCCCAGTCTTTTAGGATGTTAATTGGCTAAAACAGTGGTTCCCCAATCCTCCGACCATGGGCCACTATCGAGCCTTGAGCAGTTCAGAACTGGGCCACGGAAGTGGTGGGCAAGCGTGTGCGTGTATGAATCCCCACTTGCACGAGCAGTGAGCATGTGCATGCGTGCACACTTGCCCATTGCTTGCAGGGAACCATCCCCTCTCCCCCCTGCTGGTCCTCAAAGCCAGAAAGATTGGGGAATTCTGATCTAAAAGGCAATCTATGCCCACTTCCTCACTAGAGTTTTGTAGCATCTCCTACAAATTACTGAGCCATTGTTGTAGTAATATAAAGCTTATCCTCATTGTTATATTGGCACAATTGTAGTTTGATAATATAGTAATTGTTATAAATCACTAATAAGGCACTAGCACGGTCTCTCAACATTCTTCCTGCAGCATTAGAGGGTGCATGAGTTGGGGTGCACAGAGGAAGATCTATGTAAGAAGTATTTCTTGGCAATGAGGATTGCAATGCAGATCCATGTTTTTACTTATGTAAAACACGAGTAATCCTAAAGGAATTTGTCAGGACACTTTTAAATATAGTCTTGCTAGTTTTTGCCACTTATGCATTAAGTTGTAATATTTAAACTGGGTAATGGTAAATGATTATCTACTGATTTGTGGGGAATGCCCATTATATTTGATATTTATAATTACTGAAGACCAGTGGTGGGATTCAGCTGGATCGCACCACTTCGGTAGCTAATTTTTTGTTGCCCAGGCCCAAAATGGATTTCCCAAAGCGGCATCCACACAGAGAACCGATTGTTCACATATATGAATCCCACCAATGCTGAAGACCAAAAGACCAGAAAAGTTGATTGCATTTGTTTTATTTAAAAGCTTTTTTTTGGATTGTCAAAAAAAGCAAAAGTTATTTTGTTTTAAGCAGCTTGCTGGTGGAGTTCCTAAATAACAAACATACCACATTCATGTTTCCTTCTTAGGTTATGTACAAAGTTTGATTTGGCGGGTTATAAACAACGTCAACATTGTCATTAATAACCTCATACTCAAATATGTGGAGGATGATATTGTTCTTTCTGTTAATATTACTTCTGCGGAATGTTACACAGTAGATGAATTTTGGGATCGAGCCTTTATGGATATATCAGGTAATCTGTAAATCATTACTTTTTGCCAGAGTTAAAAAAAATCAACTAAAAATCAACTAAATGTACTATGTGGATTATGGATTATAGAAACCAATTGTTAATGATTTTTCTTTACAAATGTAAACCCAGCAAACACACTGTATACCAACTATTAAGTGATTTATGTTTTTAAAAAATCAATAAAATATATGGGGGGAAAAAACAGCTTAGCTGTCTTCAGTTAAGGGCCCTGGGAAATGGCTGTTCTATTGACTAATACGGGTGAATGGGCTCTGTGTTACTTACCAGAGAGATGATTAGTTCTGCCTGGACATATGAAACATCAGACTAGCTAGTTATGCAGATGAGATAGCCTTTTGTGTTTCCCTATTGTGTCCTTGGAACAAGAAACACAATATTTTGAGGGAGTGGGGGAGTTGAGCCTTCCAGATTTCTGCAATGACTTATTGAATTGGATACAAAGCAGCAGGATGTATTTGAGAACTCCTCATAAACTTAATCTCCCTGGTGTTATTTGTTTGTATTTACTTGTATGTTAAATTCTGGGATATAAAGAACTGTTGCTGGAATTGAGAATGTCTAGTTTAGTGAAAAGAAGGACTACAGATGACATGATAGCAGTGCTCCAATATCTAAAAGGCTGCCACAAAGAAGAGGGGAATCAGCCTTTTCTCCAAAGTAATTGAAGGCAGAATGAGAAGCAATGGATGGAAACTAATCAAGGAAAGATCCAGCTTAGAACTAAGAGAAAATTTCCTGACAGAACAATTAATCAGTGTTTACTGAACGGAGGTCTTCAACATCCACGAGGTTGTAACCTTCAAAATTTCTTCTCTAACCTGTTGGTAAACAGACTTTTCCATATCCCAAAGGACGGATTCGTCCCTCAACCTGATCTTCTGGAGGTTCCAGGGAAGGTTGAGACAATAAGACAATATATAGTTTCTTCGTATTAGACACACCAAAAAGTCTTGGAATCCAAAAGTGAATGTTTGTTGTTATTTTTAATGTGAAAGGAGGAGAGTTATTTCATACATCAAGAGTAATTGTGCATTTTTTTTAAATGAAAGGTAAAGCAAATGTAGTTTTCATACTGGTACCATCTATTGTATATTTTTTTGTCCCATGCACCTCCTTTCTGAAGCATTATTTCTAATGTCCCAAATCAATGTTCGGCTGTTATTTTGAAAAAGTGTATGCAGTCTTACCATGTATGGTTCTTTGCATATTAAGTAGAATAGAAATATGCACACAATATTTATTTTGTCTTGTTATTAAGGCACAATATTTAGTCTTGCTATTTTTCTTTCTTTTCATAGCAACAGATTTGGTACTAAGGAAAGTGATAAACTTTTCTGATTGTACAGTTTGTCTAGACAAAAGGAATGCTAGTGGCAAAATTGAATTTTATCAAGATCCTCTGCTATACAAGTGTTCATTTAGAACTCGCTTGCACTTCACTTATGATAATCTTAATTCTAAGATGCCATCCATTATTAAAGTAAGTAGATTTCTTGATAATTGGGTCTTATATTCTTGAAAAGCCCAAAATAGATAACTGAAGTTTTTTGAGATACACTTATGCTGAAACAAAAAAATAAATAAATATGAGAATTGTGTTCTGACCCACGACCAGAACTTAAGTTTCAGGAATTTCTGTGTTAAGTATTAACTTCATCCATGTTGTACAGTGATGTTAGTCTATGACATTCTGGACACTTTATTTCTTTCTTGATATTTTGCATGACTATAGTTAATAGAAAAAATATAAAGAAAAAAAATCATATAGTTTGGAGTTCGGAATATTTGTTATGAAGTATTTTATTCTAATCTTATTTCAAGGTGACATATCTTAATATGTATCTTGGAACCAGCATCATCAGCTGAATCCAACAGTCAATAGCAGCATATATTTTTGAAAATTTATCCTATTTCTAATATAAAACTGAGGAAGCTCCGTAACTTTATCTATGTTGAAGTTGTTTCCAGATGTGGGCTTGTGTGTTGTAATTCATCTATCCCTATGTGCAGCTAATTTTACTAGTATTATTGATGCCACATGCTGTAATAAGCAGTTGTTTTGTGCATAATTTATCCAGTAGCATGTGGTTTCAGTCTTCTAATGCAGGCTACCAATTCAACATAAGGGACATTTAAAGCTGTTCAGTGTAACTTCAATTTATTAGCTATAACAAATTTCAAACAGGTTTGACTGTAGAACTGAAGATTAATATTCAGAAATATTGGATCACTCTCAACAAATTATTTTTTTTAGGTAATGGCCATTTTCTGTGGAATTCTGAGCTTTATTCTCTCAAATAGCTTTTCCAACTTAGAATGTGTACTTTATTATCCAAAATCCTTCAGAACAAGTTATTAAAGGTATTGGTTAGATCATGGACTTTAATTTTTTTTTTGAGCTCGTGCTAGCTTTAACTATTCTCTATTAGAACTATTAAAGAGAAAGTATTTTTTTCAGAATTGTATCTGTTATATCTATTTTAATGAAAATAAAAGTTTATATTTGTTTGTTTCTGAAGTTGTTTTGTATGAGAAGATAGAGACAACCCCAGGTGCTTCTTAAGCACGAGCTTTGGAATCTGATTGTTTTATTATGTGCTTTTCTCTGTACTTGCAGGTTCATACTTTAGTTGAAAGTCTGAAGCTTTCTATTACTGATCAACAGCTTCCTATGTTTATCCGTATAATGCAACTTGTAATATCACTGTATTATGGAGAAATTGGTAACTTTAAAGATGGAGAAAGTGAAGACCCTATTTGTCACACCAAGGATATCTTGGGTAATATCTCAGGTAATAAAAAAAGAATCTGACTTTGAAACAGGCTGTTCATTTTTATAAAACTCCAAAGAGCCTATTTTTTAGGATGGACTGTCCCATAACTGAATGTTTTGTAACATTGTTATTTATTAGGATTTAAATATTAAGCAATAACTTGACATGATTTATAGAAAAATCTATTTCATGATGTCTTGCACAGAAATATTTTTATTGAAAGCAATTTTATCTTTCAAAAGCAAGTAGTAGAAATGCATTTTTATGTGATGGGCATCTTGTTCAAGAAACATGAATGAGTCCATGAATGTATTTAAAACTGAATTGCTACCTTGTTGAGTCCTGCAGAGATCTGGTTCAAAGAGTCACACTAATATTTTATAATAAGATACAAAAAAGAGTATGTAGAATAAATCTATTGGGATGATTTAGATTTTCCTATTATATAATTCAGTAATAATCAGTTGAGAAGAAATTACCTTAAATTATATTTACTATTATATTTGGTAGCTTTGTTTAATGTTGTTAGTATTAATAGAATTTCCTTTTTAATCTGAACACACAGATTGCTTATTTTATTTCCCAATCATATGTAATGATGCAAAAGGTGATGTGAAATCATAGTAACATTAGCAACTTGCTGTAACTAGCCATCTCTGAGGGGTCCTTGGTGCTGTCTGAGTTTGTTTGTTTTCTTGCAGGCGCTTCAGTACCCAGTATCCTAGCACTGATGATGTTTCCTAGTTTGGTTAATGTAATGTCTGCGAGAAAACAAGCAAGCTCAGAGAGCACCAAGGACCCCTCATTTCAACCCTGGGCTATAAATATTTTCCTTTATTGCTAATCATCTCTTAATGAAAAGGAGATAAATACATACATTATGTGTAGATTAGATTAGATTATTTTTGTTGATATTTATGTATATGTTTATGATTAAAATCAGCTTTCTTCAATAATAAAAAAATCCATTTTATCATTTATTTGGTGTTTGTTACAGTACTGCCTGTGGCCAATGATTGAGTAGTATTAGGGTCCTGACAACCCAGTAGTTAAGGCATCAGGCTAGAAAACAGGAGATTGTGAATTCTAGTTCTATCTTGAATACAAACGCAGCTGGGTGGTCTTAGGCCAGTCATTTTTCTCAGTCTTAGGGAGGAGTCAGTGGCACATCACTTCTGAAAAACTTGCCAAGAAAGCTGCAGGGACTTGTCTCTGAGAATCGGACATGATTAAATGAAAACAAAAACAAAATATTGCACTTGTCTTTCTGCTATTTTAAAGTGATCACAATGTAATCTTTTTACATATCTGAATTTACTTAATTTATTTAGAGAACTCTTGATAACTTGCAAGGCATATAAAAACATTAACATAGAATTAAAATTATATTTTATTATGAAAATAAAAATTAAAATACTGACATTAGAAGGGCTGTGAAAATAAATGTTCTAAACTGTGGCAAGTTATTCCATAATATGGCTTACCACAACAAGGAGATGATTGTGTCCAATATATTCATGCTGGCGCCTACAAGAATTGCACCCAAGTATAGAGTAGACAGTTTGGGAATAGAAAGACCTTAAAGTAAGTCAGGCTTAAGGCTTTGTGTGAACATCTTGAATTAGGCTTGGAAGACAACTAATAGCTAATGAAACTTCTTTATTTATTTAAAATATTGTTACGTCTTCACAATTAAGAGTCTTGGCAATACACAGCACAGTCCTAATTCACATCTTTACAATTATACCACATTAGTATAAGTTTATGTCTAGAACTAGGATATCAGAAAATGTATAGATATTAAGGGGTTTTGGAACATAGGATGTAGTTATGAATGTCATTTGTTTTGTTCTTGTATTTAATGTTTCTATATTCTGAAAAACAATATATTTGCCAAATTAAAACAGATAAATCTATCCATTTAAATTGATATATAATTTTAATACAACGTTTTAATAAATTTTGTTTGACATTGTTTTTATTTTCATTTAATGTGTTCTCTGCCTAGAGTCACTTGTTATGATGGACAGCTAAATAAATGGATTTAATAAATAAATACTGTTTTCTTTTGAAAAGACTTTAATATGTATAGTCTATTCTGTAAATTTAGGTAGGAGTACATTCTGTGACTTTTGAATGTTGTAGATTCAACTGCTAATTTGTTTAAACTGGATACTACAAACTTATTTCTGTAATATTTCATTATTCTGGTAAGGATACTGAGTGGTGGGTTGTTTTTCTCTACCATGTATAAATTGTCCTATACCTGCTTGGCACCATTGAAATATGTAGGACTAATTCTCATAATCTCTTAGAGAATGGATGAACCATATTTAAGTATTATCAAGTTGGAGAAAGATGGGCTGATTCTTTCAGGAGATGGACTTGTTAGAGATTAACTTTTGCGCATCTGTGATAGATGTAGAAAAAGATATTTACAATTTAATTCAGATGACTACGTGTACCTATATTACAAATTGATTCTTAAAATATTGGATAATTTGAGAGTAGAGAAAGACTGATTTTTTTAGGTTAGATAACATCAATATAACATTAAAATGAATATGGGTTGAACAGAGACAATATAATCAAACGGACAAGTATATCTGAGAAATACTATTTAAGTATCTATGCAGAAAGGTTACTAATGTCTGGGTTTGGTGATCTTATTTTTTTTAAATCTTGATTTTTAAAAATATAATCATAGATAGGTAATCACAAAAGAGCATTTTAGAGTTCAGTGCAGTGTGAATAGGTGTCAAATTATGCCATTTGGGCCCTTTAAAAGTAACACTTTTATGCAAATATCTGAGTCTATTTACAGTGAAAGTGAAACTTATTTCATTGAGTAGCCAAGTTTAACCACTTTAGCTGTTGTGTGGCTTTCATTAAATTACTGTAGGAAGCAGAGTTGTTTTGGCTTTATTGTACTGATTTGGAGGAAGAGAATGATAAACTCTGTGTTGGGTCCATGTGGATTTGTTTCCATTATTTTTATTGGATTTATATGACAGCCTCAGAACATACCACCTACAAAGCTATCCGGTGTTTCTTCTATTATTTAAATGAAAAACTAAACATAAGTGCCCCATTTCTTTAATAAGGAAGTTTATTATAATAACACACACACACACACACACACACAAAACTGTTTCTCATTTAGCCCTTTGTGTTATTTCACTTTATAATGAACTTCTCATATTTGGAAAAACAGTGTGGAGGACTGACATTGAAAGATTGCAGTGATATATTCTTGCCTAATTCTAATAATATAGAGTAGTAGTGAGCACAGTTAAATACGAGTTTATAAAATGGGCTTGATCACATATAAAATCCATTTACCCTGTATCGCAAAACATTATACTCTCTATAGAAATCATTTACTTTTCCTTACTGGTCATTCATTTTTGTATTCAGTTCATATTCACATATATTTGTTCTTGACCATACTCTGCTTTTCCACATATACTTCTTCAGTACTCCATGACTACTACATTTAACGTTTACGTTTCTCTTATATCAAACTTTTTCTTCCATGTAAGGCTGCTTTGAAAGACACCCAGAAACTGCAGTTGGTACAGCATGCAGTGAGTGTGAATGCTTGTGTATTATCAAGCATTCATCACCCTTAGCATATTGTACTTGTATTGAGAGGCAAAGACATTGGGTGTTTTTAATATTTTATGATTCTGTATTATGTGGTAAACTGGGAGTCTTGACAATATGGCAGTATACAAAGATAGATAAATAGTCAGTCAGTATAAGTACACAGGAATTTGGACATCTTATGGAAAAAAAACTTATTCCTTACAAGAGAGGTTTAGCTGTAAATACTTTAAATAACCAAGGTGCATACTAAATAAATACATAAAGTGACTCATTTATTTTCATACTTGTTTCATTTTCATTACATACTTTTATTCATTCATTTACTCATTCATTCATTCACTTACTTACAGGACTGATATGGCTGTCTGTCTTATATAATGACTCTAGATGGCTCAGAACAATCCATAAAAACATGCTAAGTTCTAAGCTCCCATCAGGTATCACATTTAATAACCAGCTTCATATTTGCACAAAAGATTCTGTAATTCAAGTATTCGCTTTATGGTAGGATATCTCTGAATTAAGTAATATACCATCCCTTTCTCATTTTCATACATTTCTCAGTGATTTGCTGAAGAGCAAAAATCTGGTTTGCACATCTCCCCTGGAGCAAAAAGTTGAAGTGTGCTTTTCATATTTTGCCCATTGTCACTTCAATTCTGTCAAGTATCTTCCTAGATATATTTAACAAACTAATTCCAAATAAATTTTGCACTTATTCTTTCTACTCTTCCTTTGTGTAAGAAAATATTATTGCTACTCTTCTAATTGTCTAGCCCAGAGCCAATCTTCATGCCATGTTAAGCAAGTTTCATGACCACTTCATAAATAAACTAAATTCATATTATAACATTTCTCCAATTACACTATCCCCACATGCTGCCCTACTGTTTTTGAACATTCTGGCAATATTTAGGCATTCCTTTTCATCATTTTTCCTCAAATAAATGCTAACATTTATAGCATTTGTTTCGATTCCACTTTGTTGTATTTAATTTTATTTACAATATTTATGATTCACCCGAATCTACAATTACTCTGGGTACGCGTACAAATAAATTATATGCAGCCAATAAAATAAAAGAAACAATTATGTAATTATAGCAAACCATAATAAACCAGAACCCAAGACCTACTGAAGCAACACTTGCTTTCTAAATGCAAGCAGGCTAAGAGTCCTGTGACCTTCTAAGGAGAGGGCATTCTAGAGATGATATTATCATTCTGATGTAAATCTCTAAAATATGTCTTCCAATGCCTCCTCACTTCAATTTCATCTCAAATAATTTCACTTTTTTAATCTACTCACTCATACCCATACATCCCCAGAACAACCTAGACAACCATATATCCTTTTTGTAATTTATAATTCAAGTCCTGCTTTTTAATATCTCATAGAGGACACTATGATGGCTGATAGATAACTATTACATGGTATTGTTGTTGTTAGCATATGGCATTGTTACATTAGCCAGGAGACTACAGAGTAGTCTATTGCAGAGTAGTAGATCGGCTCCCAAAATTATCAGCTCTATTGTAAGAAATGCTCGCATGCTTTCCAAGGTGCGCCACAGAAGGGTGAGCTGGCTTTGCACCAGAAAGAAAGACGAGTGGCTCTTTCTGTAGCATCATCTAAAGCCCCCTTCCTCCCCAGAGCTGCCTTGCGAATGGGCGTTGCAACCGGGAAGGTTCAAAGCTGGCAGGAATCTGATTGCCTGCACAGAGCACCCACTTGTCTTCCCACCAAAGTGGTACCTATTTATCTATCCACATAGTACATGCTTGGGCCCATCACTCTCTCTCAGTCCAACTCACCTCACAGGCTTGTTGTGGAGGAAATAGGAGGAGGTAGGGGTATTAGGTATGTTTGCCAGCTTGAGTTCTTTATCAAAATAATAAAAATGGTGATTTTAAAAATATAAAAAAAGACTTTCTTATTTTGTAGCCATATAGAAAAGGTATAGACTAGGTTATGAGCCTTAGACATGTCTTAGCTATACACAACATATCTTGCTTATAGTAAATATAGTACAGTCCAGATTGGGCCAATATACTCAAGCGCAACCAAAGTCTTAGTTTACTCCTTGCAGTCCACCTTACATAAAATATCTGAACTAAAGTCTACTTTCTTAGCCAGTCAAAATCACACCAACAAGGAGATAAATGCAATATACTGACACATATTCATATATGTGTCAGTTATAATGTATTATAACTTAAGCGATGTATTGATTTAACTCTATTCAAGCATATTGGGGACATAGGAGTGAATGTGGCTACAAAACACCCCATTTGGTAATGGGACTTTAAAATAGTTCCAATTTACAGTATATCAAATGAAAATACAGAAAAATAGTGGGATGATTTTTGTTTTAGGAAATTGGAAACTTGGAAAAGCTTTGTAAATTCCTAGCAAAAGAAGATTCCTAGCAGGAATCTCCTTAAGAATCCTTTCCATTGCAATGAAGTTTTAAAATAGCTTCTACTTTAGAATAATTTTTTCAACGCTTCAGCATACAGTACAAGTGTTTCATATTTTCTTTAAGTTAGACAGTAAGGTTGGAAAAAAAAGTGGGAGGTTTGGGGGGGGATTTCTTTTTCAAACTAATCATGGCCCAATTTGCCAGTTTACAATGGCGATATTAGTATTACTATCTGCAAGCTCACTATTCCTGGTTTAAATAAGTAGATTGGCTCTACGTCCTAATCTTTGTGCCAATTCAAATTCTTATCTTTAATTTAAACAAGTATATTTTTTTCCCTTAAAAATATGGCTTTATAATAGATTTTTAAATTTAAATTGATGTTGCTCATATAACAAGTGTTATATATGAGCAACAAAAGCCATAAAAATTCTAAAAAGAATATATAAATACATATTTTAAGTATATAAAATACAATCCTTAATTGTACAATGCATTTGGAAATGGATATTTTATGAATATGTTCAGAGTAACACACAACAAAATTAGATCTTCTCTTTATGTTAATTATGACAAGACATTTAATGTTTTCAGGCAGAAAAATGTTCTTTTCTTCTACAGAGGTAAATATGAATACAAAAATTCAATTTTTGGTGGCTAAAATTGCATTGTTAGCTAGCTCTGTTTCTTTATGTTTTCAGGTGCAGAAGATGAAATAGGCAAAGACATTTCTCCAGAATTTTATATTCCACAAGATGATGATCAACAGCAAGGGTGGGTGTCGTGGGCCTGGTCCTTTGTACCTGCTATTGTGGGCACTGATAATGAAGACAGTGATGATGTTGGCGTGGAGGACGGAACGATGAATCAACAGAAAAGTCCAATCATTAAGGATCCCATTGTTTCCATAGGATTTTATTGCACAAAGGCAACAATCACTTTCAAAGCAAGTATTTTATTTTTAATACAAGTATATTTTCAGCTGTATTTAATTGAGTGATTAGTCAAGCGTACTTGCTACAAACAGTATTGTCCAAATTCTAATACTGGGAGAAAATGTATATAAAATGTATTTTTAGGTAAAATACTATAGCAACAACAACAACAACAGTAACAATCCTTCTATAGTACATACAGCATGCATCCTGTATCCATCCATTCAAATTTAACTCTATGGAATTCATTGAGAGATACTCCTGTGTAAGTAAATAGTACTGAATCCTTAGTATGTGATTTTTGTTTCAACTGAAGAGAGTATATGTAGCTTAGGATTGAATTGTGGGGTTCTTGATGCTCTCTGAATTTGGTTGTTGTAGTTGTTAGGCCAGGACAGTGCAGTCACATTGTCGTCAGGTGAGGAAGTCATACTTCTGCCCTCTTCATCTCTCCCAACCTGCCTATCTCCTCCTATCCTACCCTGCTGCCCTCTACTACCCATACGTGACTTTCACCATGTTTTTCACTCTGCTGCTGGCTCAATATTCAGGTGCTGGGTGAGGATGCAGCCCTGGGTTGTGTGCAGTGAATGTTACGGGGCTGTAGAACCTCACCTGCCAAAAGGAGCTTGCCAGGCTGGCCGAAGAGGAGGCAGCAGGATAAGGAGGGGTGCAACAGTGTCCACCCTCATAAAATTTGATAAGTTTCATTGCACAAACCTATAACAAAGACCCCAAACAACTGAAAAATAATAAATGAAGAAAGGAGTGTAAGCACCTTGAGATGGGGAGGGGGGGAGAAGAGCTTTAATTCTCTATAGTTTTAGTTAATTATTTATTGCTTCCTGAACATTTATGGCATTACACATGATTCTTTGTTTTCTCTGTCAGTAATCCTCTGATAGAATTAGTCTAATAGTCCCAAATTATCCATTAAATCTCACTGCTAAATGAAGATCTGACCTAGGCTTTCTTGGTACAAAATTGTTACTACTGTATTTGATTGATAACATCTATGTTATCAATTATTTTCTCTGTTACAAAATAAAAATCACAGAGTTCTTAGTGGTCTTTGAGGTTAGTTGTTTGCTTGCAAGCATTTCATTTCCCAACTAGGTAACATCATCAATGCCTAACATTATCATAGTTCAGGTATCATCATAAGTGAGCATGGATGATACTACCTAGTTAGGTAATGAAACATTGGCAAGCAAACTGTCATCTGGTGAGGCAGAAGAGATATGTCTCCGAGGGTGAAGGTGGAGACTGTGTGAGAGGTGTTGTTTGGAATGGTAGCAGAACTGGAAGAAGCCTAGAGATTCTCAGATGCGCAGTGTGCAATATGCAGCTTGTGTTGGAACACTCCTGGAAAACCAGACAGCAGGCTTCAGCAAGGAATGAAGGCGAGCCCAGCACTAAGAGTTAACCAGTGGTAAGATGGGCTGCCAATAAACTTTACAAACAAACAAATAAATAAACTTACCCACAGACCCTTTGTTTGCTTTTGCCCCAGTCTTCTTCTTGCAAAGCCTCACAAATGGCCAGTAGCTTCCAATGTGCACTGCACAGTGTGTGTCAGAAGTGTCCCAGGAAAACTGATCAGCGGGGCTTCAGCAAGGAGTAGAGATGAGACCAGCTCTGGCAGAACTTACCCACAGGTCCCCTACTTGCTCTCAGCCAGCTTTCCTCCTGCAAAGCCTCATGAATGGCCAGCAGCTTCCAAGGTGCTGAAGCCTACAGACCTTGCAGCTCCTTACACTTCTTCCAGTTCTGTCACCAACCCAGACGGTGCCTCCCAGCAACCTCCAGCTTTATCTCATGAACTTTCACCCTCTCCTACTTCACACAGCATTGCCTTTCACTCTCTTGCTAGTTACTCCCCAGCTAGGCCTGATGAAGCTGAAGCTCCCTTCATCAGGTAAGGCTCCATCATCCTGCTGTGTTCTCTGTGTGCATCTCAGGGCTGCACCCTCTTCAACTGCCTGGATCCTAGGTCAACATCAGGGAAGAAGAAAACAGTGAAGGTCAACTGGAGGCAGCAGCAGCAAGGGGATATCAGGGATATAGTGTGTGGTAGAGTGCAGGGCACTCAGAGGGGCAGAGATGGGGGGAAGAAGTGTGTGGGGAAGTGCTCCAGCAGTTGTAGGTGTGGGTTGACTGCCAAACTTCTGAATTCACGTAACCATGTGGGCGCTGCAATGGCTGTATCTTTGGGAACTGGGTGTAAGTCTTTCATTCCGTGCTGCTTTGACTTCAAACAGTCACTGAATGAATGATCATAAATAACTACAACTCCTTAAGATTGACCATTTTAGCAATTCTTGTACATTTCCCTGAATTAAAATAATTTTGTATCCAAAAATTGTTAATATACATTTCTACATTATAAATTGGAATATATAAGGATATTATGGTGGCATTTAGAAGGCAAACATTAGAATCTATTGTTCTGCTTGAATGCTAAAAATGTATGGAATTAATTTGTGGTTCATATTTTGGTCAGAAATAAGGTCAGGTTTCTGCATTAGCATTCTGAGTAGCTGATACTACTCCAGCTAAAAAAATCATACCAAATTAAATGTAGCATTTTCCTAATAATGTCAGAAATTGTTCTTGCAATGTTTGAGTTCTTTTAATCAATTAATTGCTTTTCCTCTACAATAATTGCATACAGCTGAAGATTTTTTCCTGTTTTACTTGAAAGTTTGCCTTATACAATTGTGCTTCAAAATGTCAACCATGTGTACACCCAGTCGGAAATGACAAAGTAATGAGAACTTCTAGAAATTTTGTTTTATGAGAAAATTAAAAGAAATTATTTTGGCAGTTAAAGATGAATAGAGTGCTAGGAACAGACAAAATATTAATCTACTATTTTAGTGAATAATGCTAACCTTTTTAACCAGTCTTTGAGTGTTTGTGTATGTGTAAACTTGAAGTATTTTCTTATGATTTAAAGTTCATAAGGGTCAACTGAATACTTCCATCTTTTAAATTGCTTCCCGTGTTATTGCAGTGTGCTTAATAACATTTGGTTATATTCATAAACTGTGTTACACCTGCACAGAGGGTAATTTATCTTTTTTCTTCATTGTTTATGATTGGAGAAAGTAAAAGTATTATGGAATTTTTTTTCAGTTGTAGCAGTATATAGGTCAAATTGATGTATTTATGTCCAAATTATTTTCTGTGTGGATAATGCGTCATAGCTCTTTTAGTGTACCTGTTTCCTATATTATCATATTCACCAGTACTAAAATCTGTCATCATTTTTTCTTATAGAATAACGAGATCTTGCATATATTTAATTCCAATGTTGACTAATGGTAAATTTTCTCATATTGTTACATAGCTCACTGAAATGCAAGCTGAAAGTAGTTATTACAGTCCACAGAAAGTAAAATCCAAAGAAATAATTTGCTGGCAACAAGAAGGAACTACAATTGAGGTAATTTTTCCATTACTTTTGTACAGTGTTAATTTATAGTAGAAATCTTGGCATCAGTAGTTTTTCATCAGTATTATTATTTTCAGCTGGCAGTTACAGTATTATTTTTATATTCCTCTCTTATTGGACAGTTGTACTTATTGAAAGAGATCCATTTTTAGATTATAGCTATACTTCAGAAATGAGTATTTTCATGTCTTGTCTATTACAAGAACTCTTTTATTTTATTTACTTTTTACTTAAGTACAGTGAGCCTACATATAAAATAATCCATAGAACTATTAATTTCACTGTAGTATCCAAGATTGTAAATTACACTGGGAAGTCAAAAACATTCTAGAAAAAGGCAGTGGCAAATCGCATATATTCTCTTTTCAAAAAAACTGAATAATTTTGTCTAATTTTCACCAGAAGTTGAACTCTTTGTGTGTCTTTATTTTCTTGTTTTATTTATAGATGCATAGCTAAATGCAGGATCCCACTCTAGTTTGAATATTAACCATTGCCCATTGTGTTTATACCACATTAATTTTTCTTCCCAGGCCCTTATGAGAGGAGAACCTTTCTTTAATTGCCAGATAGGATTTGTTGGTTGCCAAGCTCTTTGCCTTAAAGGAATTATGGGAGTCAAAGATTTTGAAGAGAACAAGAACAGAAGTGAATCAGTAAGTATAATTTATATTTTATTGGATTACAGACACGCTAATGTGTTAGAAAGCCTGGAAACAGTTTTAGAAATTTTTAGAAGATCCTGAATTAGATCCAAAGTGCCACGTCTCATTCTGAAAGTCAGAACAGGATTTAAGTAGTGTTTTTTAAGTAAGAAAAAGTAATTTTAAAACCTTTTTTTATTAGGGCCTCAGCGATTTAAGTATCAGTGAGAAAAAAAATCCCAATATTTGTATACATGTTCAGCTCATGAACACATCTGAAGTATTTTTTTAGGCAGGATAGTTTCAACTAAAGAGTTGATTACATGTTTGGAAAATCGCTGTATTTATCAATATCAGTGTTCATTTTGTTCTCTCTCTAGTCTGTATATACACACACACACCATAACGATTGGGTCTTGATAATTTTAAATCAAAATACTGAAATTATATAATTATTAAATGCTATTACAGTATTTTTTTTCATTAATGTGAATTTCTTATAGTAAAAGCTCTAGCTGAGTATTATCTGATTTAGGAGAGGGACAGTGGGAGAAGTCAAACAGGGAATTAGTCTGGAGTCCCTACATGGGCACAATAGGATAAAGTCTCCTTGAATGCTTCCTCCTTGAATGGCATTGAAGTTTATTTAGTCTCATCCAGCTACAGCATCAGTCTTAAGAAGATTCCTATGTATAGGCTTGAGCAAAAAAATTGCTAGTTGAACTCTTGAGGTGTGGATCTGGTTGTTTATGCCTGACATATATGAGATATCATATATAATAAAGCAACTCTATACTTATACCAAAATTAGGGCAGAGTTGGTTTAAATTGCTAATAATGAGGTTTGCATGCAAGTCTTAGTTGCTGCACAGTATTTTGTGGAAATCCTAGCAACTGTGAGATATTTGAGAAGATTTAAAAGAAAATACAGATACTCCTCAACTTATAATCACAATGGAGCCAGAATTTTGGCAATGAGTTGTTGCTGTCATATGTCAAGAGAGCAGATGACCAGACTTGATTATGGTCGTGTTTATGATGGTTGTAAAGCAAATCACTTAGTCATTAAATGAATCACATAGTTGTTAAATGAATCACATGGTCATTAAACAAATCCATTTTCCTGAATGGTGTTTTTTGACTGGAAATCAGCAAAAAATGTAGCAAATTGCTATCACATTATTGCAGAATGCTACAGCCAATTGTAAATGTGAACCAGTTGCCAAATCCTGAAATGTGATTATGTGACCACAGGGGGAATGGCAGTTATAACTTTGAGAATGGATCATAAGTAGCTTTCTAAAAGTCTGTTGTAACTTTGAATGGTCATTAAATGAATGGTCATAAGTCAAAGACTACCTGTAAAGATATCATGTATGTTGAATTAGCAACCCCATCGAAATTTACAATTGTCAAAGGTTAAATATTGATGTCGTAAAGGGATAAGTATGAAGACCTGGATAGTAATAGAAGATTAGAAACAAAGTGAGAGACTTAAATATAGAAAATGCTAGCTATAATTAACCTGCCCAAGAATATTACTGTTTTATATTAACTTCTGAATTTATAGCACCCTAGAAATTATGGGACTATTTCAGTTATTATATATTGGAGGCAATCTGCATTTGTGAAAAATAGGTTTATTTAAGTTCTATACTGTGATTTCTTTATTTTCTTACAGAGTTTAATTTTTCCCCCTTTTATATCAGGAAGCATGCTTTTTCCACTGTGGAGAAAATCTCAGTACAAAAGGAATGACATATCTTACCAATTCACTATTTGATTATAGAAGTCCTGAAAACAATGGTGTCCGTGCAGAATTTATTTTGGACGCAGCTGCTCATAAGGTCTTTTTCATTCCTAACTTGAATTTGCTTAATAGTCAGATCTTCTGTCTTTATATGGTTTATGTTTAGTAGATACAGTTATAAAATATGCATTTTCTTAAAATATTTTATTATTTGCTGGCTTTAATTTTTGTGCTAAGAAAGGTATATTTTATATCCAGAAACTGTTGGAATATGTATTTTTCCTTATCATTTAGAGACTAAAAATCAACATACTGTAAGGTGACCAAGTGTGTTACTTTTAATGGAGTAAATAAATAAATTAGCCCTTTTTATAGAATCTTTAGTAGGGACTAGGAAGAGCTTCAGTTTAAACAACTTTTTGTTACAAAATTATTGACTAATTGTGGGAAGGCTACTGTCTTGTAGCATAACTTTAAAGAAGATTTTGTGCTTATTAAAATAAGATAAATGTAGTACATTCCTTAAGTGATGCCAAAAACTATCAAGATGTGAATGTGATAAATTAAAGTTGGTATATCAATTAACCTTGTTAACTTTTGGTACTTAATTACCGTTCTTAAAGGGGAAAAGTTATTTGTCATCAGAATATTCAGAAGCAGTAAGCTAATTTTCTAACAGTGTTCACATTCGGATTCTTTAAAGCAACACAATCTGAATTCAATTGTCCAGAAATTGTCTTGCTTTTTCACAAGAACTTTTGAGATTCACCAATTATAGTGCAATGCATGACAACTAAAGTTGAGGTGGGGAGGTAGAAGAAACTTGATAACATTTTTGAGGCAGCATCTTCAGAGCTTAATTGCAATACAGTGGTACCTTGATATAGTCCAGGATATTTCTGGAAGACGCAATGAATACTAAAAACAACGAATACTTACCACGTGAGCCTTTAACAGTAACAAGTCACGAGACAAGATTTTTGCATCAAAAAGTGTTGAGTACCGAATTTGACGAATTTTGAAGCAGTTGAGTACCGAGGTACTTGGTAGACTCTTTCCTTCCTTTGTTTGTGAGAAGTCTCAGTTTATATGGTGAACTTTCTATCAATTCTCAGGCTGATCTGACTGATAAACTTACTTTGTTAAAGCTTAAAGCTTTCCTTTATTAGTAGTATATGGCTTCTCTTCAACTAATATCACCTTCCAAGTCTAATGACATAATTAGAATGTTATTTAAGGTTCATTGCTTCCTATAGACAATGAACAAACAATTCCTACTGAGTTCAAATAAACCTAATTGATTCAGGCTACATTTCCTAAATGTTTTGTAAATTGCAAATGTTAGATTTTTAGTCACCTGGTTTACTAGGAAGTGAGAGGTCAGATTGAGATAATTCACTCAATTTAGGATACTAATTAACTAGCTTCTGTTGGTAAAACTGAACAAAAGATCCAGAAGGCTTATAGATGCCCTTTTGTGTAGCCTGGTATGGAAGTTGCATTAGCTGTTTGAAGAATGAATTCTTTGACTAACCTCTGTCCTTTGTATTGATAAGCTTTACCATGTATTCATGCACAAACCCAAACAAGCATATATCTTTAGTACTTCTATATGGCTCTGATACCGTTGGGTTATAATCTCAAGATTCTTTCTTAAGAGAACATTAGTTGTATGTACTTTGCTTTGTTGGTAGGAGATGTACACAGAGATAACAGGAATGCAGCGGTTTGGGGCTTTCTACATGGATTATCTGTACACAATGGAGAGCACCAGTGGCAAAGGTACTTAATTTCTTTGTTTGCTTTCTCTTTGAATAACAGAAACAAAAGCTTATTCAGAGGCACCTGACAGTCCTTGACCGACTGTCCTTATTAGGCTTAACTTTTTAAAGCCTAACTTAAATCTGACCTGATTTCTTTAATGCCTGTTTGTCCATCATCCACCTCTTGTTTTTTGTTCAGAGATTTCAGAATAAAATAATGTGTATAAAAATATAGTGATATCCTATAACTTCTTAATTTAGACTGAGGAAACCTGGGTTCAGATCTCCACTTTGAGGAATGCTGAGTTATGAGAATAGCTTCCAGAGGCAAAGGAATACACAACAGCAGTATCGAGTGTTCAGCTTTCTGGTTATGTGAAAAACTAATTATTATAAATTACTTAAAAAATGGTAATTCAGCATGGGTAAAGTATTTCTAAAAAGGAGAATCCATCAAACACTGAGGCAATTTGTTTTGGGGAAACTATGTGTTAGGAACTGCTTTTTGATGTACTTTCCAGTTTAATCAAATCTATTTTACTTGTAGTTTTGAGCCCAGTGGAGAAACAGAACAAATTTGTTCACTGGCACTTACTCCCAGGTTACTTACATAAGATTGCATTGAATAAATAAGTCCACTCCTTATTCCCCATTGGCATTGATGAAATCACCATCAATCAGTTATAAAAGGCAGCTTTACTAGGAACAGCTCACATTCTACAACAATACCTTTAACACAAACAATATCTACCTATCCCAGATCTTGCAGAAGGACTCACTAAACTAAGTAGATAAAAATGTGAAATTCAGTCACATCTCCCTGACTGTATAATCAACACATTAACAAACAACTTTCTGCCTATTTTCCACAGAGCAACAATTTTAATATTAATAGTTACAAATGTTATCTAAATATTTGATTCATTGTGATGTACAATAAAAAGCTAAATGATAACAGTAATGTATCAATGGCATATAAATAATAATTCTTAACCTTAAGACATCCTTTTATAAATTGTGGCTTTAGTCTTTATAGCTTTGATCTGGTGACCTCACATTCTTTTGATCTACTTATAAATAAATATACGTTTCCTGAATAACTAAAAGACTGCATGTCTGTAGTTTTTTGTTGTTGTTTTGGTTTTTTTTGGAACAACTGACTTGCCATTAGCCTTCTTTCAAGATTGATTCCTTTTCATAGTGGTGTTGGCTACATTTAAGCTTGCAGAGCGCCATCTGTCCTCACCTCTTTCACCTTCCCCACTGTGAAGAAATATGGACCTGGCCTTGGAAACAGAGGCCAGGGGCCATTTTCATAAAAAAAATTATTCAGTCTCAAGATTAAAAAAACCTCACCAACACTGGCAGGGCAAGCTACTTTATATAAACAGGGGAAAAACTCCACACTTACTTGCACTGATGATGTTACCTAGTTGAATAATAGAAGGTCTGAAAGCAAACAGCCAAGCTCAGAGAGCACCAAGAACCCTGCAAATTCAAAATAACTTTACTTTGATTTTGTTTCATCTATAATGGGATTGACAGAAAGCCAGACTGGTTTCCAAATTTAGCTTTTTAACAATAAAGAGCGTAAGGATAAGTAACAAAAGAATCCCTGCTTGTCTGGTTCTTGACCTGCACTAACTTGAAGGTCTGACCCTCCCCATTCCTTTTTCATCTTATCAACCAGGATGACCTTTCCAGAAGCTGATACATCCATCAGCATTACTGTCAGGGTCATTGGGGTTACAGACTCCTTTCCTTGCACCTTGGGAGTAATCCCATGGATGGAGAAGGAGTAAGTTTACTAATTTTTCTAAAATGAAGATTCCAAAGGTATTAAAAGAATCATGACTTGGTGTTGAATATTTCATTTCTTTGAAAGTTCAATTAGGCATTGTTTGCATTTCAATTAGACATTGTTTGCATTGTTTGCACCTGCAGTGTGGAATACAACAGTAATATTTTCTGCTACAATGGTGAGTTATAATGCTACTTGTGGCTTCATGCCTCATTGCCTTTTGATTAGAGGCTGTGTGGGATATAAATGTTCCTCTCCCTGATCCTTTCCTGGTGTGGCTTTAAAAAGTTAGAAGCTTTTGCTTCATTATCATTTGTCTTTCATTTAGTGCATTATCTGAACTTGAAAATCTCTGATTGGTTGAAATAAACCAGTTTTAGATACTATATTTATGTATACATTAAACTGTAATCAGTTTTTTACGTCTGTGTCAGCAACATAATTCCTTTTCACACTTATGGGTCTCTTGATATTTTAATTTGGGTCACTTTTGGTGTTTTCAGAGAAAAAGAAGTCATAGCTGTAGTAGACTTGGAATAAAGCAAATACAGTTGAACTGGATCTGTGAAAAATATGCATGCAATACATGTATTTCTTGTGGATTTTTGCTGTATGCTTTGGGCACATTTTTTTGAGGGCAGGATGGAAATGAATTGCTTCCTAGAATCAGATATCTCCCTTATATTACCATTTGCCCACCCTTTCTCATAACTGTTACCAAAGTTATCTTGGTATAAGGAAATTGGGCTTCTCTGTGAAATATAGATGCAGTAAAGGTTATCTTTGAGATAAACATACTTAATTAAATCTGCCTAAAATACTATTTCTTTAGCTGAATTTAATTTTGGACAGGCCAGTTTCCTTGAGCTAACAGTGGGAAAAGGGAGCTTAAATGCCCTTCTGATTTGATTTATATGCTGTTCTGTTGTTTTCTGATAAAGTTTGAAACAAGCTAGGGATGCACAAAGTATTTTGTAAAATGATATAGAGAAATGTTTAATTACCACATCATGCCACTATTGTTTATATGAATTGACTATTTGCAAACCTCAAGATTCAGGGCAGCAGCTTCTTATCTTTACATGACTGGATCTTTAAAGAGAAAATAAGTGCTTTGGTATGTGTCATGTATCCATACATTGGTGCAAATGTATGATATTTGCTGTATAATAAAATACCTTCCCTAACATTTTCTTATTATATATTAATATATATATATATATAATATATTTTAGGGTCTGGAAATCAGCCAGATGTGACTTCTGTGAAGATTGAAGACTTCATTGGTGTTCAGGAGATGTCTACAAAAGGTCTTATTATAGGACCTCTCAGTCTTCGACTTGATAGCAGTGCAGTGCACAGAATTATAAAAATGATTGTTTGTGCTCTGGAACACGAATATGAGCCTTATAGCAAGTCTAAATTAGGTATGTTTTGTGAATTTTGAATTTTTAAGAACCAGGTATCTGAGATTTCATTGAAAAAATATTAAGGATAAAAATGCATGCCAGAGGGGAAGTTCTGTGAGATTTCAGCTGAGTGTTGCCTATTGTCTTACAGTTAGTCCATTTTATTATCTGCTTAAGGCAGTGGTGGCGAACCTATGGCACGCGTGCCAGAGGCGGCACTCTGTGGGCACACGTGCCGTTGCCCCAGCCTCGCCTTCCCCCCACGACCCCCTCCTTACCAGCAGCCCCCCTGGAGGAGAGTTGCCCCCAAGCGTGGCCCACACGGAGCAGTGCAGCCAAGGACATGGCAGCCAGGCAGCGTAGACAAGGCTCTGCCCTCATGCCCCATCCCGCACAGTTGATGCTGCGGGACGCGGGCAGAGGGCGTGGTCACCATGGCGCTGCTGGGCTGCCTGGGCGATCTGCGGCGGGCCCTGGAGACGGTGAGTGGCCTTGCGGGCAGGTGGGGTGGGGGACGGGGTGGGGGCGGAGCAGGGTGGGGCCAGTTTTTGGGCACTCAGTCTCTAAAAGGTTCGCCATCACTGGCTTAAGGAATTCATTTGCTATGCCTTTTGGGAATTGAAAATGAGAAATATTATGATATATCGTAACACTATATATTACTTTAAAGTATACTTTAAAAATGGTAATTTTTTTAAAGATCCTGCATGGGAAACATGTCCAGTCAGATGTATCTTCAAAATTATTATTTAAATAAAGGCACGTCACATTACAAAGAATAAAAGAGTAGATTAAGGAAGGAGAGAAAAAAGGGAAGAATATACTTATAGTATTGCTAATTTCATAAATAGGGTACATTTAAATTATAATGAGACTTTCAGTCTTATTTTTCTGTTCATGGCATACAGTGTTTATTCATTTATTTAACAATATAGGTACATAAATACCTATATTGTAGTTCAGCATATGATACAATAAAAAGCAATTAAAATAATAAATATGATCAGACAAAGCTACTGTAGGAGATGACTAGGCTGAGCCTGAGGGTGGGGTCAAACACATCATCAATCTGTTGTCCCTATGCCCCTGAAAGAAAGTTAGTCCAGCCCCCTTAAAGTCAATTGACTCTTACCTGCCACCAATTTGCCTTGTCTGTTAATAGATCAGATTCTTGTATGGGCTGCATAACTCGCAGTGCTTTTGAATTCTTATCCTGGCTCTTGGTTTTTTGTGACTGAGAGCTGCAGGCTTGCTGAAATAATACTATTTTAATTGCTTTCCTGGATCTTGTGCCAGTGGTGGTGGTTATTCTCAACATACTTTTCCCAGATGTTGTAATCCAACAGATAAATACTATTTTGGCAATGTCTTTCCTCATATATCCCGGTGTGTGCCATTAACAGGTTTAAAGGTAAGGAACAGCACTTTGAGTTGGGCCAGGAAGTAATGCCAAGATTCAAAGCAGAGATTATTTATTCTGTACTAACTGGACAACCTTATCTGCATTCTACTTGTTGTGTGCGGTACTAGTTATAAAAGCGTCACATAGTGTGTGTTCTCGCACAGGGGTCCCCAACTCCCGGACCTATTTGGAACCAGGCCATGTGAGAGGAGGGCAAATGTACACGTGTGCGCATAGCTCTACTTGTACAAGTGGCGGGCTGGTGCACATGTGGTCAGCTTCACTTGTGTAAGCATTGGGACGGCGCACACGCACATGCACGCTGGCCCATGCTTGTGTGGGTGGAGCTGCACTCGCACACACGTGCACACTATCCCACCAGTCATGCGGCCTAGTTCCCCTCTCTCCCCCCCTGCCAGGCTATCAAGCCGCAAAGGTTGGAGACCCCTGTTCTAACAGTCTCATTGCATGATTGTGTAATTGTTGCCTGTTGTTAACCTGGTTAACTGGAGCACCAGCCAAAGTTGGGCAAAGGCCTTCCTGGCTACAGCTTCCATCTGCTATTGTATAAGCATTCAAAGCAAGCGTAAATCATGATCTGACTTGTTATGTCTAAATTAAGACAAATTGATAAAATAAAATATTGATGATACTATAGACATTTATTTTGGTCATTATATTAAATTTAACCAACACTTATTATTATAGATTTTATAGAAGGAGCCAAAGTTTTGCCAAGCACAGAAGAAGCTACTGCCTTAGAGGAATATATTCCAACTCGGATCACAACCTTTTCAATTCTGAAATGCACTGTTACTGTTCCTATGGCTGAATTCAATTTGCTTGCCCATTTATTGCCTGTTATTATGGGTCAAAAGGTACTATAATTTTATGACCTATTTATAATTAACATCCATGCTTTTGGGCAAATATTATTTTTATGTAGTCTAACATAGTTTATCTATATGCTAAATTTATAATAAAATAGATGATTTTGAGTTATAGATATAAACTATATTTGGAATTATATAGTTTAAAACTTCCAAGTTTTAAATGTAACTTTGTCTGTGTATTTTGTATCCTATATCATGAAGAGTTCAAGCAACTTCCTAACTACAACGAATCTTCAGTTGCTACGGCCTCTGCCTTGTATCCGAATATTGGTAGATAAAATGATCCTGGAACATTCAGTGCCAATGTATGCTGATCAACTTGTGCAATATGTCAGCAGCCTTAATCAGCCATCTGATAATTTACTTCACTATTGCTATATGCACTGCTATCTTAAGGTATCTTTTATTCTTTTTTCTTTTCAGTAAATAATGTAGGACATCCCACTAGTATCTACTTAGTAACATAATAGCAACATATAACTGTTTATCATATAATGGACCATTGGTTCCAAGATACAGTAAATCATGCTATCTTAGTGTTCATTTTGTTCCTTGCATGATTTTTATGCTTAGACTTTCTAAAATACGCAGAAAAGCAAGAATCGCATTGTGTTGAAATGAAAAAAGTACGCTAATGAAAAAAGTCCCAAATATTTATATTTTGTTATTGACTATGTTATTTCTTTTTAAAGATATTTGGTTTTCAAGCGGGATTGACATCATTGGATATTAATGGATGTTATAGTTTACCAACTTCAGTAATTCCTCAATTCAGCACAGCTATATATGGCAAAATCCTTAAGCTACCTAATTACTGGTAAGCATTTCATAGTGTGTATATGTATAAATGTAATCTGTCAATAAGGATCCATAATTTTTTGATCATGGAATTTTATTAAATAAATTCCTTACATCAGGCTGTATTTTTCAGCCTCCTGCTATGATTCAGCTGGATTAAATTTTCAACATTTTATTTCATTTTAATGACAACATTAATTTAAACTAAGGCAAAAAAAAGGCTACAAGCAGTCCTTGTTTAACAACCTGTCATTTTACAACTGTTTGAAGTTATGATGGCTGTGAAACAGATGCTTTATGGCCCCTAAAGCTCCCCTGTCCATTGTAAATGGTTGTAGCACCCTCCCACCCTTGCAGTCACATGACTGCATGTTAGATGGTTCAGCTTTACAACCTGTCATGGCATTCCGTGCTCATATGACCATGATTTGTGATTTTTTTTTGTCTGTTTCTGGCTTTTTTTTGGCCAGTTAGTGGCAAAAAACATCCATTTAAATGAATGAGTTTGCTTAACAGTTGCAGCATTCGCTTAATGAATGCAGCATTCTCATTTGCTTAATAATCTCTGCAAAAAAGGCTGGAAAATTCCTCCCAGTTGCAGGGGTCAATGACTTACATGGTTGTTGAGGACTATCTGTAGTAATGAAGTAGGAATCAATGAATATTACAACCAGATTGCTAAATGTAATCTGCAATGAATGGAACTCCAGATGAAATACATCAAATGGCATTTGAACGGATTTATCCAAATCAGCCTGCAGACTGAGAGCTTCATTAAAGTCGTTCAGTGAATGGGAACTAGTCCTGAAGAAAAACCTGGTAATGTGATTAAACTTGAATGTGCACTTTGTTTTTTTAAATTATACCACCTGCTTTATCTGGGTTTTGAGATTTTACATTCCAGTGTTGCTTAAAATATACATATTGGATGATACACATGTTCTGTATATCCAACAGACCATCATTTTTAAAAACAAAGGTATTTTATGAACTATTATCGAATTCCCCTTGTAGCATGTTTTGAATAATGATTGAGAATCTCAATTTTATTTCTTGGGTAAATCTGCAATATAGCTTTCTTTGTTTTTTATTTAAAAATATTTTCAAACATTATGTATCCAGTATATATTATTACTGTAACATTTGCATTTCTAAATAGTATTTGAAAAATTTAACCAGAATATTTCATTGCCTGGATGAAATAACATTTCATATTTAAAAAAATATCAAACAATAGTCCAAAATTTTATTATTAGGTATGTTACTTTTGGTTGGTTGACTGGTTGTGATGCTATATGACTAGAGCAGAAGATTCTGGGTAATACATGGAAGTCTGCTTTAAATTGTATTGTAAAATTCTGAAATTATTGCCACTTGAAACAAAATATGTAACTTATTTACTTATTTCTTGGCTTTATATCTTATCTTTTCTAATTAAAGCATCGTAGCTAACACATTAATACTTAGAAAATGTTAATTTTAAATCCTAATGCTTACGAAGGGCATTAGAAATGTCTTTATTTTACTTTATTTTTTTAATCATGCATTTGTGGAATGTCAATAAACTCCAACATCTTGATTTTGCCTGTTGGCTCTTAGTTGTATGCAAATAACACCAAGTTTCTGGTGTTGCATCAGAGATATCCATTAAGCCAGAGGTCACCAACCTTTGTCAGTTGACGGACTGGAGGAAAAGGGAGGGGGAAGCATTTTACATGTGTGCGTGTGCGCACGTGGGTCTACGAGCACACGTGCACCGCAAATGGGGTGGGGCTAATGCCCACATGATACTCACTAGCCTTGCCCCGTTCTTGCATGGTGCAGCACCATTCTTGTGTGGTGCAGCGGAGGGCTGGAGTTGCTTCCCTCCGCCTGCCAGACACCTGCCAAAGCCACACAGGGTAAGGTTGCCACGACCCCCCCTGCCGAGATGCCCTCGCCTCCCCCAAACAAAAAAATGATTGGACAGAAAGTCGATGTAACACAAAGAGGAAAGCGAAGAGTAGGAAACGGCGCACAAACACCCTGATTTTTTTTTCAAGTTAGTCTGAAAGATTGAAGAGTGCTCTAGAGTTCTTCAATCTTTCAGACTAACTTGAAAAAAAAATCAGGGTGTTTGTGCGTCGCTTCCGACTCTTCGTTTACCTCTTTTGCAATGCGACTGAAAGGCAAGTTAGTAAAAAAACGCTTGGGGGAGACGAGGGCATCTGGGTGGGGGCATGCAGCAACCTTACCCTGCACGGCTTCGGCAGGTGTCTGGCAGGTGGAGGGAAATGATCCGGCGGGAGCAACCGACAGAGGCTAAAAGCTCCCAGCTGGTAGGAGAGCTGCAGCGCCCGCCAGTGCCCAAAGAGCGCCAGGTTCAGCCCTTAGCCCAGCGCCTGCAGCACCGAGTAGGCATGCAGGCTGGCACTGGTGGCCGCTGGCGAAGGGCCCTGGCAGGCTGGTGGCGGGGTGGCACTCCGGATCTGGGCCAATTTGCCTTGCACCAGGCAGGAGCAGCCCAGTAGGGTAGCCCAGAGCAGTGCGGCCAGGAGGGCAAAGAACCCCGCAAAGCAGAAGCAGCACAGGCAGCCACTTGGCTGCCACACGGCACCTGATGCAGCTGAGAAATGTCCCAGCAGCAGTAGGGCCAGCAGGCAGGGCGGGTGGAGGCTGGGGCTCACTGAGGGTTTGGTTCATTGCGACCGCAGGCAAGCAGACGGTGGGATGGAGAGGGTGGGGCCGGCGGTAGCCAGTTCCACCGGCAGCCCCTGGTGAAAGGCCCTGGCATGCTGGTGGCGGAGGGCGCTCTAGCTGTCGCCCGCACTAGGGCTTATTTTCAGATTAGGCCTTACATTAGTCCCCCCCCCCGAAAATCAGCTTGGGCTTTTGGAGTAGGGTTTACTTTCGGGAAAAACGGTGTGTGTGTGTGTGTGTCTGTATCCCAATAATAATACTGTGCAATTCTAATTTCTTCCATCCTTTTTTATTTCCTAGGTCTAAGCGATCTAATATTGCAGAGAACGAATTTATATTTGAGCTTCCAAATTTGACAATTCAAGCTACAAGAGCTCAGAACTTTCTAATGCAAACTATTTGGCAGAGTTGGGCTTATACTGGAAATTCTACTTCATCATTAGTGAATGAAAGTTTAATGAATGAAGTCTTCCAAATATCAGGTAATGATAACATTTTTATGAATGGTGTGTCATTCATTCATTCATTCTTATGTTTGAAGCTCAGATACAGTTTTTAAAAAAATTCTGATGTGATCTATTTTAAGTACAGTACAGGTACAGTAAAATGTATTGAATATATTTGGAAAAAACTGAATGCATTCATGTACCTAAATAAACAACATATCATTTAAACAAATTAACTGAAGAATCCTCCAGGTAAGCCATTGTATTTTGACTGACATTAATAAATGTGCTTGTGATCTAATTTACAAAATGGACATTTGGGTTCTTAAAAATAAATCTTAACTAATCAGTTTAAAACTTGCTTTACATATTGGTCAGCAAAAAAAACCTTTGGTTTTCCAACAAGAGATTATCGCAGCCAACTGCAATTTGTTTATACTCAATGCATGTGTTTAAAGACCTCTGTTTATCACACCCTCCATTTTTTCTAAAGTATACAGTTCAAGAATTAAAATAAGTAAGAGACAATACAACCCCAGTTTGTAATTGAAGAATTACATTAATAACATTCATTTAATCTGGTTTATTCAATTTAGGCGTCATCTGTTTCCAAACTGATGGAAGGCTGTGTTTATCACTTCTTTGAGAGTTTTCCTAATGTAATTTTTTGTAGTAAGTCTAAAGTTTGGATTCTGATGCATATGCCAGGAGAATATTAATGCCATTGCATACAGTTTTATTTTCTGTAGAAACTGAACCTTGAGAGAGCATTTTCCCTGCTGCATTTAAGTAATTTGTAATTTTGTTGACAGTCCAATTCTATTAATCTCTGTGTGGGGGTTTTAAACAAAATTGCTTGCAGACGTCTAATTTATCTGCTTAAAATGATCAAATAGGCATTTGGACCCCTCATGTAAATGATGTATTAAAGTGAAAATAAAACCTATTTTCCAGAAAGTAACTGCAAAACTATTTTATGGAAGACTTCATGTGGAATACTGTAATGGTTGAATAATAAATTTTACCTCACAAAAATGAAATTCAATAATACAGTAGCTTTCTCAGTGCAGTAGCATCTGGCTAAATCTCAGGAGAGCCAATATTTTCCAACTCATTAGGACCATGTCGTTCTATATGTCGTCAACACTGACTTAGCCAAGCTACCTTTACTTACATAACCACCAAACTATTAAATAGGTCTCCTGTGGAGTGAAGTCAAATATTCCTCTTATTTTCCTTTTTCCTTGGAAGAAAAGAAGAAAAGTACATGTTGTAACATTTAAACATCTGGTCAAAACCACATCAGGGTAATGTTGAGGAAAGTAACAGAATTCAGAATTCTTCCCAGGTGTGCATATAAAAAGGGTTTTGGATTGGCTACATAGTTCTTTAGCCAGTTAAGAAAAAGATTGGAAAGACAGGCAATTGCTGTTTTAATGCCTCTGAAATTTGCTCTTCCTCCACTCTTTTCTTTCTCTTCCCTAACCTCCCCAGCACACACATTTCTGAACTGAGTCGTAATGCAGGTTATTGAGCTTTAATCATTTCCTTCCAATCTTCTGGGTTGAAATGTATGCTCCATGTGATATATCCAAAGCTGACACTTATTCTGAGCACCCTGAGTTAGATTTTAAACTACATGCAGTGCAGGTATCATTTCAGGGACTAAAGAGTTCAGTGATGTTCTTACCTGTTGGTGAGCCATGAGTACATTAGCTAACTTGATAGCTCACTCAATTGTGACTGAATGCAATAAGCTTTAGGTCTGGGTGCCTTTCTTTGGTTCTAGACCAGGGATCTTCAAACTTGGCCCTTTTATGACTTGTGGACTTCAACTCCCAGAATTGTGCCTGGCTGAGGAATTCTGGGAGTTGAAGTCCACAATTCATAAAAGGGCCAAGTTTGAAGACCCCTGGTCTAGACCCTCCCCACTGAAAAATAGCTACTTTAGCCATTGAACCTGTACACCTAGGACTACAGGAAAGTTTCAGAAAAGTCAGGTGTAAATAATATAATTAATCAGTTTAAAACCCCTCCATGTGATTTTAAATGACTGTAGGAGGAAAATGGCAGCCCAGTGATTTTCATGCAAATCTGTGCAAGAAATGAGCACTATAGTCTTGAGCCAAGATGTATGATGACAGCTGAAAGAGTTTCAAAGAGCGGTGTGGCAAATATTGGCAGTTGAGTTTTAAAACAAACTGGCTCAGCCATTTTCCCCCCTCCCTTGAAAAAAAGTTTCTCACATTCTTAATCCCATGCTTTCATTACCTGTCACCTTTTTCAATGAAAAGCCGAGTGATTATTTTGTGTGACTTTAGGTTGAATTGTATAATGCATTGCGTTGAAAGGAAAAAGGAAACAACACCAAACTTTAGCATCATTGCTTTATGTTTAAATTGCCAAGACTTTTCTTGTCTGGGTGTCATGTAAAGCAAATCCAGCTGCAACGTAGAGTCTTTTTCCCCACCAAGAAAAGGCTGCAAACTTCTAACAGTGAATTGTGGAGCACTTTGTGCTCCTATTCTGGCAAGATATTGTCATAAAGTCACACAAACTTCAAACTGAACTAATTAATCCATCCAATTAACCCCAATGGGGTAGATTTAAATCTTAAACAGAACTTTGTTTGTTTGGGGCTAAAGTAACATTCCCCGTGCCAAGCAAACTATTTACCTGAGGGTTAACTGTCCCTTCTAATATCTGTGATTTGAGACAAAGTCCGCTGTTAAAGCTCAGCCATCTCAGTATTCGCTGGTGGATGAAGTTTTAGCTTCCCTAAGTTGTATGAAAGGTTGAAAAAAAGAGTACAAATGGATGGGATGGTAATGTGAAATATTACCACATCTGCTATTTCAAAACCTTTTCTATTTTACCCATTTTACTTGCCTAGGAAGAATTAGTAATCTGGACATTTGCGGAATAAGAGAATCATTGAATGTTGCAAGGTTAATAACTTGAACAGAGAAAAGTTCTGGCTATAATGCATAGCAGCAGTGTGTCTACTGCTAAGGTCAAGAGTCATGATGTGGTGGAATGACTGTGCTTGACCCTAGTTAAACTTTTCTGCATAGGCATTTTGGACAATGTGCAGGATTCTTTTGAGTGCTGTAATCTTTTCCCAACACTCAAACATTTTGTATATGTAAATTTCACGGAATATACCAAATTGCCATTGCTTCCAGGCTACCAGGATTCCATAAACCTTTTTATGGAAAATTTATCATTTGATTTCCTCTTTGGAAGACTAGTATTCATCGACATCATTACAAACATTGTTAATATTGTGGCTTACTAATTTTAGATTCTATTCTCTCAAAAGTCTCCTTTAATATTTTCACTGTTATAATTCTTTGCAACATTTTACAGGCTTGTAAGTCTTTTCTGTACCTAAAAACTTTAGTCCCCTCTAGTGTCCAATTTTTGAAATTATGAAATTGCTTATCTTTGTTTTGTCTTGAAAAAGGCAAAGTAGAATATTTCCCACAAGAAATATTCCCACTGTTATTTATAGTTAATTCCAAAATCTTATTGTAAATTTTTAAACATTCCAATTTTATCTGTACCCTTGGTCCTTTTATAACTTTCTAAAAATCAAAATGTTATTTAGCTTTTTACTGTTTATTTCAAATTCTTTAAGTTCCTTAAATTTATGATTAAATTTTTCTTTATTCAGGATTGAAGGCAGATTCACCTGGTGCTTTCAAACATGTTCTTATGAACATCTCTAATAGAAGTAATTAATGAACAATTTATGAAAAAAGTTCTCTAATAGCGTAAAAGTAGTTAATCAGCAATTTTGTGATTAGAAAAATGAGGTTTGTGAACTTAGTGTCTTTTAAGTCTCTGCAGTTGGAAGCCAGGGAGCTAATCATGTTGTTTCCCAGCACTCAAACTTTCTCCTGTCAGGAGAAGAAATAAAATATGGATATTTACTGGTACTTCTTTGATAGAAAATGGAAGTCATTTATTATATTTTGAATCTAGTATATAATTTTTCATGTCCCTATTTTTTTCCACATAAAATCATTTATTAGCCAACCTAGCCAGAAGTAGCTTTACTTCTGTTTGATGCATGGAAGCCCAGAATGGGAAGGAGAACAAATTATCATCCAATTTACAAATACTTTGGTGCCTCGAGAAGTTTCTTGCCATCTACAAGCTTCTATTATAGTAGCTTTTTACAAGCTTGTTTTAGGGGGCTGCCTTATATGACCATATTTGATTGTCAGCTAGAGGGGAATAGAGAGCTCACAAGAGTATATTATCTTTATGAAAGGTAACTGTTAGCTATGGCAACTCGTATCTTTTATTCTCATCCTGTTTAATTGTTTCTATTTAATTAATTTATCCCTTTGAGTTATATACTAGTTCTATTATAGCACTGGAAAATCGGGATAGGCCTTTTTTTTTTTGAACCCATGTTTCATTAGCATTGCTAAACCCTTTTTTAATGCTTTAGGTTTGTTTGTTTGTTTGTTTGTTTGTTTGTTTGTTTGTTTGTTTATTTATTTATTTATTTATTTATTTATTTATTTATTTATTTATTATGATTTGTTCATATACTCAAGCCTGGTATTTTCTGATGATGGCATGTCAGTGTCAGAAGACTAAGGTATACATTTGCACATAAATCAAAATCCGTTGGAGCTTTGGTTGGGAATTTTGGGAGTTCTGTTTCTAATAGAACCAGCAGCACTAGATTTGGGAAAATTGATGTACACAGTAATATTATTTTACATAAACGCTGAAAACACATTTTTAAGATTGCTTTTCAAGAAAAGTCATGCAACATCAGCACTGTGGAACAGTATGAATTCTCTTAGCACTCCTTTAAATGGATTGTAAGACTTGGGGATATGTAAACTGGGATGTACAGTCTTAAATAAAATTTATATTTGATATATGAGCTGTGCAATAGCAGTGGAATGACTGAGTTGAGCTTGTAAGCAATGTAGTATGTAGATGAATTTTCTCTAAAACAAAGCCGGACACTAGATCCAAATGTGAGGGTAAATAATAGTTCATAAAACATAAAGCATATTTTTCTTTGTTTTTTAAGGGTATTTTATGGTGAAGTTGGTTACCTGTTTTAGCAATGGCTGAATCTTTTTATGGGAGAAATAGAGTGGGCAGTGAAAAGCTTTCAGATATCAGTTTTGGAATATGATCCTTTTCATGCCTTGCAAATATAACTCTTAATTTGCTTACATTAGGGAATAATTAAAAATATTTATTTGGAAAAAATGGTGCAAAATAATATGTTTTGTGTAATTTTATGATATAATAATAATGTAATCAGATTTTTGGATAGTCAATTACTTTTACCATCATTGTGCCATAGAGGAAATACATATTTATAATTTTAAGTTTTTCTATAAAGTTTTATCTATGATTTTACTTTTGGCTATATCCTATTTAAGGATCGATCCTATCTTTATGCTTTCGGGTTCAATGTAATTTAATATTATATTAAATGATATTAATATTATACAATATTAATGTATAATATAATATATAATGTGCATAATGTATAATATATTATATAATATTAATATAAATAATATAATTTCCACTGGTATTCTCCAAATTGATAACTATTACTTTCTTTTGTTCAGCTGGTTTGTGCTTAATGTTACTATAGCGTCTTCACTTTTGGTGTGAATCCTCATCCCTCTCAGTAATTCATTTTTCATCTCTACTTTATTATCAATATAATTCACTTCGTATTTCTTTTAGTATTTTCACATCACGCAAGATATGTGATTTCAACTGATATTTTACTTAGCCATATAACAATAGAATCTTTCTGCTTTTGCCTTTGGACTGTGGTTTTTGTTCTCTCTTTGATTTCCACTTTTAATTTTGTCTGAGATTTTATGTCCTATAGCGGGGGTAACCTATAAAATGTTTCATAAAAAATACATCCAAAGAGTGAGAAAAGTGCTAAAGATAAAATTGAACAGTGGAAACAACATCAAAACCATCATATATTTTTTTTGTGCTTTTGAGTCAGTCTTGAATTCTAATGACTGCCTGGACAAATCCCTGCAGTTTTCTTGGCAAGGGTTTTGGAACTGGTTTGCCACTGCCTGCTTCCTAAATAACAGCTCTGCGTATTGAGACTTAAACCAGGGCAGGACTTAGAGATCAATACTGGACTATGGGTTTGTGCAGCTAGTTTCTTCTGCCATAAATTCTCTTGTATATGGTTTTTCCATTACCAAAGTCTAAAAAAGTCTTAGAAAATCTCTGCATTGACAACATTTCCACATGTCAATTATCCAAGTCACATTGCTTGGATGCACACATGTACTACATCCTAGAACCTCAGGAAGAGCTCGATGCATACCAAGGCCAACACCAACTAAAGAACTAGTAGCTGTGATTTCACATTGTTGTAGAGCACTACTTGAAGATCATCAGTATAGAACTAGTAGCTGTGATTTCACATTGTTGTAGAGCACTACTTGAACATCATCAGTATTGACAGTTTCACCATCAGTAATTGCAAAAGGCAAGTTTACTTGGAACAGCTTGCATTCTGTGGCAGTATCTTTAACACAATCCAACAACCTCTACCTATCCAAGATCCTTGGGAAGAACTTGATAGGTTGATAAAAATGCCAAATCAGATCTAAATATCTGGCTGACTGTGCAACCAACCACAATTAAATATATATGCTTCCCAGTTCCCAGCGATCCTTGTCCACTAGAAGGAACAGCAGCAACTGGTTTCTCATTGTCTTTATCATCTCCTTCTAAACCTTTTCTTTGGAAGGATAGATATCACACATGTTTTAAAATAGATCAGTGGATAATTTATGTACTAATTTATTTAGATTACATAGCTTGGAACAATATCGATGTTATATAATAAAGCCCCTACATTGNCCCAGCGATCCTTGTCCACTAGAAGGAACAGCAGCAACTGGTTTCTCATTGTCTTTATCATCTCCTTCTAAACCTTTTCTTTGGAAGGATAGATATCACACATGTTTTAAAATAGATCAGTGGATAATTTATGTACTAATTTATTTAGATTACATAGCTTGGAACAATATCGATGTTATATAATAAAGCCCCTACATTGTCCTTTTATGGAAAAAAGAATCTCTCATTTAACAGAATTACTGATTTTAGTGGAATTGAAAAACTGAAAGGATTGTAGGTTCAGGTGATAAATAACTACCCTAAAGAATAAGTATTTAGAATAAATATTAGTTTTTCAAAAATCGTACTCAGTTTAGTGTCACTTGTTTAGTGGTATTTAGATCAAGCTGTAAATTTTCATGGCCTCAGCATTAATTGCATAATATGAAAATAAAGCATCAGAAAAATAAATTTCCACTAGGATAATGTAACATGTAATGTGGCAGATGTAAAATACAGATGTGTAATGTTGAGGGGAAATGTTGCTGCTTTAAGAAGTTGTTGAAGATGTTACTTTCTCGCCCCTATGCACTTGGAAACAATTTTTCACTTTCAATGTGTAATATATTTCTAATTCATAATACTTAGAACAAAAATAAAATCCTGTTTTGCTTTGCTATTTTAATAATACTGACATCGCATCTTTATGTGGGAAAATATGTACAGTAGTTTATATAAGCGCAATACTGAGACAGTTATATCAGTTGGTATTTTTATATTCATACTGAAATCACTTTTCTGTTAATAAACAGACTGCTATTATTTTTTTTCTTTTTTGTGCTTTTGAGTCAGTCTTGATTTCTAATGACTACCTGGGAAAGTCCCTGCCTTTTTCTTGGCAAGGTTTTTGCAACTGGTTTGCCATTGCCTGCTTCCTAAATAACAGCTCTGCGTATTGAGACTTAAACCAGGGCAGGGCTTAGAGATCAATACTGGACCATGGGTTTCTTCCATCATAAATTCTCTTGTATACTGGCTTTTTCATTACCAACATTGCTAAGATGACTGTAATGAACTTGAATATGAGAGCTAATGAATTAGTTAATGAGATTTTTGAAGCATATCCGCTTGTTCTATATTTTAATTCAGTTGTTTTTTTTAATTAAAGTCTGCGTTCGCAGAAATAATTTTGTAATAGAACAGACTTGCATGCTTTGTAATGGTAAGTTTATACATTAGACATTTTCTGTCAGACATAATGGAATCCTTGGAAAGAATATTACAAGTTTTCTATGTAGTGGTTGCATTGCAAGTGTTCCTGAGAGAAATGTGGGTAAAAAAACTTAATGTGATGCATTTCAATATTGAATTAATTTCTAAAGGAATGTCTGTTTCTTGTTCTGAAGATAATACTGCATTAATGTATGCTTGGCATATGAAAATGATTATGGAAATAAGGGTATCGGCTCTGAGCTGTATTTTTAGTTGGAATGTAATACAGCTTCTGTTAAAGACCCATGTAATTCAACACCTCTGCTAATAGAGATATTAATGTTTTGTTTTAAGGGTAATGATCTCTTCCATCTTTACATATTTTTCTTGTTTTTATTGAGAAGAATATTACCCTATATAGTTTTAAATAAATTGCATTGAAGGTTCCATTGTTGATTGATTTTGACACACTTCCTCTATTTTTTTCCTTTGCTTGTAACTAGAATAAAATGTATTCAATTTTCTTTCCCTTTGAAATATGTCATGTCAGACTTTCCTTTGAAATGAGTATTGATGTTTCTTTCTTGCAAGACGAGATATTTTAAATGTTATGCCTCATAGAAGCTCTGGTTCTCTCTCAGAAGGCTGCTAAAAATATCTTTGTGTAAATCAAGTTCATAACATTTTGTTGTTTTGTTTGGATGGACTAAATAGACCAGAATGAATTAAAATAGTGTTGTATTATAGCACATTAGAATGTAATTCGGTTGGGTTTTATAAATGTTTATGAAATGGCTTAGAATACATTAGATTAATATTCTTGTGTGCAGCTGTGGAATGGATTTCTTATTCTCTAAATAGCAACTTCTAGCAGGGTGTTCATAAAGTGTCAGTGCTTGAGTTGAGTAGTTTAGTTCATGTCACTTGAATAGATCAGGCAAAGGAATAATGACTCTTTATGTGCCAACTCATAATTATCAGGAACAAATCAAAGAAATATGCTTCAGCGCAATCCTGCATTTTGGAAATGCAGTAATAAGTAAGAATCAGTTGTTTAGTATGGTCAAGACAGGAAGAAGCAAAGTATAATGGCAACAAATTATTTAAACCAGTTTGGTATAGTGGTTAAGATAGTGGCCTAGAAACCAGGAGACTGTGAGTTCTAATACTGCCTTAGGCTGGGTGATCTTGAGCCAGTCAGTTATTCTCAGCCAAACCTACCTCTCCTCACAGGGATCTTATTGTGGAAAAAATAGAAGGAGGAAGGAATATTATGTATATTTGCTACCTTGAGTTACTTATAAAACAGGGTTGTCAAACTGCTGGCCCGTGGGCCGGATGTATCATAGCGAAACTGTGCCCACCCCTTAGCCGGCAATGGCAAAAAAGTCGCGATACATTGTGACACGCGATACATTGTGACATTGTGAGTTTGACACCCCATTATAAAACAATAAAGATGGGATAAATATAATAAATAATAAACAAACAAATTAGAAATATTATGCAGATGTCCCTATATTAGCAAGTCCAATGGAATATTGTATAAAAAGAAAGTCTAATCCTTTATTGGTATTTAAACTTCTGTTGGATCAAGAAAACTTGTTTTATTAATATCTGGTGGGTGCTATATGGTAGTATGCAGACAACATCATCCCAAAAGATTAAAAAAAGATCATAATTATAAGTCAATTTTGTATGTGCAATTTTCCCCAATTAAAAGTCTACGCTGAGAGCTTGGTTAGTAAGAAGTTGCAAAGGTTATAATAAAAATGAAATATTCAGCATTTACTTCTTTGTTAATACATTTTAATGTTTGAAAGCAGAGTGTGCATGGTTTAAATTACATTTTAGATTTCAGCAAGTTTATCTTTTATGGTAGTAATCATCAAGGCCATTTTAATTCTACCAAGGTCTTAAAAGGTCTTAATTACTATTTGAAATAGTAATTTTGTTTAATGTTTAATGCTTCAGAATACATATGTGAGAATCTGTATGTAGGTAACATCAGTGTTAAGTATACTATAAGATACCATTTTCAGTGGCATCAGACGAATCGTCTGAAAGTCATTTCATTACTTCCGTTTAATTTTACGTTGCACGTAACTTTCTTGTTTGACACTTCATTTCGACTTATGATCAAAGAGAACAAAGGTCGAATTATTTTAATAAACGAAATAGAGTAAAAATAGTACAACTGGAAAAGAGATACGGTTACTTAGGTAAGTTCCTTTTAAGTACTTACACATTGTAAAGTCTGTAGAAACAAAAAAGATTACATTTTTTATTGTCCCTTTGCATTAAAATAATGCAAACTCAAAGCAATGGTAGTCCCCTGATTTAATTATGAAGAGATGCAGAAGATAGTATTTACTGGCGGCGAAGGAGTTTTCAAAGATTAGTTAGTTGTCTAAGTTCCAAACAAGTAACAGAGCACACATTTTGCTAACTTAAGACATTGGCTTAATTTCATTAACTGTGGTCTAATATTTTGTGCATCCTTCTCTTGGTAAACCACAGTGGTATTTTCTGGCTATTGCATCAAAGCTCTACTGTTTTTCATCCGTTTTTATTGACCAAATGTGTCATAGCAACATTCACTAAGTCTGGAAAATAGACTTTAAATGTTTTTGCTCTAATGAAAAATCTAGCATCTAATGCACTTGCTGATGTAATTAAATTAATACTGTAGAATGTCCAAAATCTTGGCTTTATTGCTTCATGTTTAGAAAATGTTATGTTTTTATGAAGTAATTTTTTAACAAGCATGTCATAAAGTACAAAGCAACTGAATTAGAAGGGCCTGTTTGTAACAACAGTCAGCAATATTATGGTATACTATTATAATCACTGTATAAAATGAAAGCTCTGTATGAAGAAGGGGGAAAAATCCAGAGTGGAAATAAGTTATGGTACAAACAGAAGCATCCATGTATGTGAAGCCTGTAAGAGGTCTGGCTTTCTTAACTTTTGAGATTGCTTCTGCAGCTGCCTTGATGAACATTAGTTTTTGGTTTGCAAACCTCTAAAGCTTAAGATTTCATTTGAACTGTGTTTATAGTAATTATAGATATGGTGACTAGAGAGAGAGAGAGATTTAATTATAATGTTTCCCAGACCATTGAACTAAAAGAATAAATGCAAGAGTTAACTTATACTTTAAAGTGATTCCACTTTTCTCTGCACCATTATTAGAAGGTAAAATAGATATGCTCAATTACTATTGCCTTTCATCTTCTAGGCCTGTTGTTTTGTCTGTTTAGCTTGAAAAACTGGATGCTACATCCACAAGGTTTTCTTACCTGAGAGTTGTCAAGTGGTTCACGTAAGAACTGAGACCCTATGACAGGGGTGTCAAACTGCCGGCCCACGGGCCAGATGTGTCATACCAAAACCATGCCCACCCCATTGCCAGCAATGGAAAAAAAAGTCACGATATGTCGCGACACATCACATGGCGTTGTGAGTTTGATACCCCTGCCCTATGAGGAAAGAAAGCTACTTTTTATCAATAAGGATGCTATTAGTACATGCCATAAGAATGTTATATTCTTTAAAAAAATCCTTACAATGCCATTAATGAATATTAATGCTTGTAAACCTTCATGAGTCACTTTGAGGTGTGATCGGTGGCAAATAAGTCAAATAAATAAATAATGATGAAGAAATAGAAATATGAAAATAGAGTATGAACCCACACTATAAGCTATGAACTACTTGAGTAATAAATGTGAGATAGATACTGCGAGGTATTTATTTATTTAATTTATATGTCATTTGATACCACTCACTCTGGGCTTTGATATTCACCACTTGCCATAATAAAAATCCTATCTCATACTCAAGAACCACTTACATTATATTGAATAGTATTGTAGAAGAACAGTTCAATCAGTGGAACTCAGTTCAATTTTCACTTGCCCTCTGTACAAAAGGGGCTTTCACAGTTAGATTATGGGAGTACTGCAAGTGTCTCCATGGGCCATCTGATCCTTTTGGCTTCCTCTTCCCTGACAGTCTATCTGATCAACTTCTAAATAGTTTCCCTAATAGGACAGCCTTATTTGAACACAGATTTGTTCAATACATGGTCCAACCTTCTCCATTTGGTTTTTCCAAGGAAAATCTACCCAATATTAGTCTATTGAACCTGATGGGGGAAAAATAGAAGAAAGGCAGGACCACAGCTCTGACAGCCTATGTGTGTTTCTGTCACAGAGTTCTATCCTGAGGCCTCTGTGTCAAAGTGGAGTAAGATATCAGAAATGGATATCTCTCAGGCAAACATCAGTAATGAACAATCATGTCCTTGTCATAGTTACATCCTTTAATGAGAATTATTAGGAAAGAAATGAAAAGAAACATCCATGGCTGTGGTCAATTAGGCAGCTGCTCTTTGGCAGTTTTGTGAGAATTAGCTGGTGGTAGCATGCCTCTTACTACTGTACTAAAAATGTTGTTTTGATTGAATTGACTGATGACTTTGCTATGGAATTGTGTAATGTAGTCTATCTGGAAGCAATACTTTAACAATCCACAGGAACATTGGTTGCCACTAACTACTGCTGCTAGGCATATAGTGTCCTTAAATGGGTGTTTGGAAAATCCAGTCACTTCATAATTGAGCAAATAAAATAGCATGTGCTGGAATATATGCTCTGTTTTGGAAATGTTTAAGAAAGTCATAAAGAAGTGTGAGTGATGCTACATGAGTTTTTCCTAACATTAGGCAGAGTAAAGCAGTTGCCTTAATCATAGAATCCTGGCCAGGAAAGGGTAAGTTTTATCTTAACTCTGTCATTCCTTTTGCTAAAGAAAAGTCTAGATTTTTTGTACCCAACACCAGCCTATTTCCTTTAGGTTGATGAAGGATGATATACTGTTATAGGAAGATATAAGATACTGTGTAGTATCCGGTGGGTTTACTCTTCTCTCTGAAGGGAATTATATTGGATCTTTGTTGCTTGATTGTTTGGGTTGTGATCCTTTAAGGTTTTGTAATCTATTGGAAAGTGGAAGTGTTCATTGTCACTCATGCACATGTAATCTCCGGTTTGAACTGTTGCAATACACTTTACATGGGACTGCCCTTAGAGTGTATCTGGAAGCTTTAGCTAATACAGAATGCAGCAGCTCTGGCAGTTATGTGCACTGCTAGAACAGCATACGTTGCTCTGTGAACTGCATTGGTGAGCAATTGCTTCCGACTCTACTTCAAGGTGCTGTTCTTTTTAATCTATAAAGCCCTTCATGGCAGGGACTGGGCTATCTGAGGAACTACGTATCCCTGGTTGCATCAACCTGCCACATAGATCTACCATAGGAGGCATTCCACCAGGAAGGGACCTGCATTTGGTGGTCCCAGAAGATGTGCTCCCTCTGACATGGTGACTTTCGGGTCATTTTTACCCCTGAAATTAAATTAGCCCCATCTATTTTGATATTTTGGAATGCCCTCAAGATATGGTTATCAGGCCTGGGGCTCTCAAGGAACCAGAGACATGCTTAGATCACTCCATTGCTGAACTAGCTATTTTTATTCCCTCTTTGCTCAGGGTTTGTATCTTTGCTTTTATAACATTTATTATTTATGTAATTTTTATAATTTTTTTAAATTGTGGTTTTTATATGTTATTTTGCCTGTTTGTTGTGCACTGCCCAGAATCTCCTTTGATAAGATGGCCGGCAGTATAAATTTGATAAATAAATAAATGTTCCAATTCTATCTGGTCATCAGTTGGCCAAAGACTCTGGGGATCTGTTCCCCTCCTTCCCAGGAAGTGCATCATGGCAAGAGAAAGACTATCCTGGCCAAAGAAGGAGCAACTGAAGAGAGCTAATTTTATTACTTCTGAACCTGATGTACACCATTTGAACCCAATGATCCACCCAATATATCCTTGAAGGATAGAAATGGTTTTGCAGTTCTATGATACTACATTCAAGTTTAATTCAAAGTTGATAAAATTAGCATTATAGAAAGGAGATTTTACAGGGTAATTTTTGTCTTTCTGCTGTGAGAGCAATGTCACCATTTGTAAGTCTTGGTTTTATATATTTATACCAAAAATGTGCAGGTTTCATGTGTAAGGTAGCTGACTTGAAAGTATAGAGAAAAGAGAAAAATGCTACAATGAACATAGCAAAACATAATAATTTAGATTGCAATGATTTGTGGTGCTATAATCAGTAAATTTAATACGTTACCCTGTAGTAAGAGGAGCAGCCAATAAATTTGATAAATAAATAATGATAGAACTTACCCAAAACCATCTGCTCCAGCATGAAATCTTGATTAGCATTTTGCATGTAGTAAAACTTATTTTACATATGAAGCTACTTTTGTGTTATAAAACATTCACTATTTTCCTAGTATTCAAAAATGTGTGTTTTTTTTTAAATAAGTAGACATGACATAAAAATGACACAATCCAGAAGCTATTTTGGAAGGCTAGGATAATCATAAATTTGCCATCCTTGCTTTTCCAAAAATACTAACTCATATTGTTCTCTCTGGATTTTAAACAGCTGCTGAGATTTTCATTATGCATTTCACTTGGCTTGCTTGGATACAGCTGTATGTTTATGTACCATGCACACCTGCAGAGGCTGCCTGACAAATAATAGTAGTGTGAACGATATACAAAATTATCCTGGCAATGCTGCAAATAAGGATGTTTCTAGGTTTGAAGTTTGTATCTCTGAGAGCATGAGATGCCAGCTGGGGTTTATGTTGCATTGCATAGATATAAGACTGCCAAGAGACTTCATACCAAATAAAAAGATAATCTTGTATACATCCTTGTTGTCAGAATTATGAAGTTCTCATTATGAAATTATGGCGTTCTCATGAATGAATTCTTTTAAAATAAACACCAGTTTAAAAATATTGAATGACAAAGATAAAATATTTTAATGAGCATATTTTAATATATAATTATTAAGTGGATAATATTGTAAGGATTTAATTTATTTTGTGTGTATAGCTTTTTCCTATTTACTTTATTTATACAGCTTTTTTCTTATAACTCAGCAGCCTTTGCAGAGTTCATTTTATGAGCTCTAAAATGTGAAAATGAAATGTATTCTGCTACATTAACAGCTTTGTCTTATTGAGTTTGAATTGGTTAATGCTTGTTCCAACTTCGAGCTCTTATTCTTTACATTTTATTTCAGTGTAGGTGTAGGACTTTGGACGTATATTTTCATGACATAATCAGAATATGATTATTAGATTGATATATTCATAAAAAATAACCTTGCATAGGTATACCGCATAACCTGCTAATGCTTACATGCACTATTTCTTCCAGACTTTATTACTGAAATGTCATGACAATCTTATTTGGAAAGGTTTTCCCACTGCTGCTATTATTGGGCTGGTATATCAGTTAATTGGCAAAAGTTCCAATATTGTCTGCAATTCTGTATATATGGTAATTTTTCACAAGTATGCATAAAAGTTTGTGGAGGTAATCCTCAGTTACTGAACACAATTTGTACTGTCAACTTTGTTACTAAGTGACTTGATCCTAAACAAAAGAATCATTTGACTGCACCAGACTCACAACCTCAATTCCAGCTATAGTTAAGAGAATCACATATGGTCGTTTAGTGAAACATCACACAACTACAACTTGTGGCCTCCTCCCGACTTTTCCATTGACTTTGCTTGTTGGAAGCTGACTATTAAGGTTGTAAATAATGATCATGTGACCGCAGTAGTCTGTGACTGTTATATATGCACATTGAACACTAAATATCCAAATCACAGAAGTGACTGCAGGTATGCTACAACAGCCACAAGTTCAAGGACTGATTGTAAATCTCTTTTTTCAGCACCATCATAACTTTAAACAGTTGCTGAACAGGTAGTTGGTAAATGAGGATTACCTTTAAAATAAATCAAGTAAGAAAATGATGCTAAC
>NW_015386145.1:621593-676058 GCF_001527695.2 Protobothrops mucrosquamatus | reverse complement strand
TTTGGATCTCCTTTGTGAAGTTATGCTACAGCCTGTCATTTATTTAATGACAAATTTAACACTTCTGAAAGATTTTTCCGTTTCAAAAAGTTACACTTTCTACATCCTGCACATATATATGGTTGTCATTTGGTTCTGGCACATACATCTTTCAATAACGTTGGCCTGTAATTTCTTCATATTGTTTGGTTTATCAGCAGCGTATGTCATCAATCCTGTAGGACTTGCTGAAGTCAGCCACAGCTTGGCAATTCAGCTGCAAACAGGTGAATAGGAAGAAAGTAATTTGTGCAGTTTGGTGGTTGTCAGACAAAAAAGATCCAATCTATATTTTTAACAGACTGCTGGTCTTGCATGAGCCAGACAGAAAAACTGCAAATATTTCCAGGGTTGACATATTTTCCTTTGTGCCATTATGTAGTTTGTTAAAATTGGAAACAATGAATGTAATAAGTTTACAGAAACAGGTGGTAAGATGAAAGGAAAGAGATCAGTGGTGTACATCCTTTTGTTCAAAATGTTGTTGGCAATAGTATAGTTTTGTTAAGTTATAAAGTGATTTTTCCTAGCCACACCTGTTATGCAGTATTTTGTAATATAGTAAAACTTCAATTTTTTTCAAATGGAAGAAATACATTTGAGTCTCATATTACATCTTTAAACTGGAAGGACTTTTATTATATATTTTAATCAATAGTAATTGGAATTGAAAATTTAAAAGCCAAATAGAAAAATGAGTAGTTTTTTAAAAAAATGAAAAAGAAATTCCTGGAAGCTAATTGTGTCATATTGTTTATACTTTTGGTGATAGTAAAACATACTGTATGACCAATGACTTATATATTGCCTAGAATTGTAGAGAAAATGAGTTCATTAACTAAATAAATGGTTTAATTGGTATTAGTGAATCAAGAGGATGCCAGATTTGGTTTTTTTTAAATGTACTCATGGAGTTTGCTATTTTTTGAACTAAAAATTAATGTTATTTATTTTAGGTGTGATTGTCATTTTTGAAAGTAAATTCACTGCAAACGTGTCTCTGCATGGATAGAGCCTATAGTGTTATCTTGCCTGTTATCTAGGATTCTTTTTGGCCTGTGAACTCTGGGAAGGTGTGTATAGGATGCTACCTAGACTATCCTCTCTCCCAAACTGGTGCATAAATTGCATCTTTACCTGCTACAAGAGGACCTTGGGATAGTAACACATGCTCTCATCTTTAAAGATTACACCAAAATTATAATTAGTTCAGAATGTGGTGGCTTGTATCTTAACTGGGTCCTGATGCTGGAAGCAATTTATTTATTTAAATGGGAGCAATTTATTTAATTGGGGGAGTTTTATTTATTTATTTAATTTGTATGTCCATCCATCTCAACAAAGTAATTCTGGGCAGGTGAACAATTTTTTTAAAAAATAAAATAAAATAATGCAAACTTTAAAATACATAGCAGCTAAGAATAAAGCACTCATCATTATGACTAAATTAACCGTTAAACTATATCCTGCACATACTTGAGGCCCCAGGTCCGGGCACAGAACCAGATCTTTATGAAAGCCAGCAGGTTGGTGCCATCCTGGGAGGCTGTTCCATAAGGTGGGCATTATAGCAGAAAATCTTCTAGGCCCCTTCCAGTGGCATTTCTTTGCCGACAGGATCTGAAGCACGCCCATTCTGCCTGAGCCACAACAGAAAACAGAAAGCTGTTTGTGGTTACATTTTGTTCTTCCTCTTCCAACTGGAGGAGCTCATCTTCCAATATCAAGTTGACATTATTTTGGTTGAAAATGGCTATTTATTTGCTTAGCAGAATATTTCAGCAGGATGCCATTTGATTCAGTAGATTGGGTTTGGTCTAAGTCAGTGGTTCTTAACCTTTTTAATGCCGCGACCCCCAACCGGTCGTAAGTCGAGGACTAAACCAGTCATAAGTCGAGGACTAAACCGGTCGTAAGTCGAGGACTACCCAACCGGTCGTAATTCGAGGACTTTTCCTGCCCGGGAGCACCGCGCATGCGTGGTTCCTCCCCCTGTGCCAGCCGAGGCGTAGCTGGCAAGCGGCAGAGACGGAGCAGGCCGACTACCAGCTGTCCCAGCCCAAGGGAGGTAAGGCACCCACCGGAAAAGGGGAAAAAATGGCGGACAGCCTTGCTTGGCGACCCCCGTGAAATGGTCGATCGACCCCAAATGGGGTCGCGACCCATAGGTTGAGAACCGCTGGTCTAAGTACTTGTCTATGCCGGCTGGAGAATTCTGAGAGTTCATATCTCTTAAAATTGTTGGAGGTTGAGAAAAACTGCTATAGTTCACAGTATCATTGAGTTGTGGAAACCTCCTTATGTTTTCAAGTAATGATACACGAAAAAGTGTTTTATATAGATTAAACATTAAAAGTAATGTTTTAAAAAGAATTTTCATGTTTATCCATACCTTTGAAATATGGTTGCCCTCTTATGAATTCTTTCAATGTTTAGGAATTTGTGAAAATGTAGGTATGTATATGCAAATTTTTTCTGGACCCCTTTCCACGTTTAACTGGAATATTTCCTTTCTGAAATTTAAAAAAAAAATGTTATGTGAAACTGAATAAAGTAATGTGAGCTGAAGAATCAGAAAAATTACTTAGAATAATAATTATCATATGGTTACTTTGTTTCTTTATGGAACTGGATTTGATATGAAAGACTGCTGAGCCAACTGAAAACATGAGATGCAACAAAGAAAGTTCTGTTTCAAAGCTGACCATTTTAAAAAAAAATCTTTCTTCCAATTAAGAATTGGGGTCTATTAAATTTTTTTGACATTTATTTACTTTTCAAAAACAGGTGCTGAAACTATTTTTTTGCAAATAGAGTGAATAAGCGTAGTTTTGAATATAGAAAAGATGAAATAATATGAATGGCCACATCCCAATGTAATGTGGGTGGGTGTTTACTGAGCTTTCCTTGTGCAACTGTGCCAGAGTTCCATGCTTCTGACCTGTTACACCTCCCACTGTTACAGTTCAGGTCTCTCTTCAGGAATGGCTGCCAGTAAGTTTTAAAATTGTGGCAAATGGCTTCCTTGGACGTGCAGGGAGAAAAAAGAGACCACCAAACCTATTTTCACTTTTGACCTCATGTAATTTCAACATTGTTTTTGTAAAAGGATGACAACTTCTGTTACATGCTGTGCTACCCAGCTGCATAAATTTAATTTATATTTTGTAACTGATTTGTATGGTTTCAAGGAGTAATCTATTATTTTAATTGGTTTAACTCTGGGAAATTATACATAAATGTAGCTAGAGAAACAAATCTTTCCAGAAGTTCAACATGAGCACAAAGCTAGCTATATGTAGCCAGCTAACTAACAGTGCTACGTTTTGAGCTTTATTGGGTTAACTGAGTGTATTGAAAGTAAATAATTGTAATATTTAACTGTCTTGATGAAAAATATAAATAGGTTGAATTCACAGGCATATACATTTTTCTTTTTATTAGGTGTGAAAACTAAGAATCCTCAGCCGAGTCTTGAGGGTTCAATCCAAAATGTTGAATTGAAGTACTGTAGCACATTGCTGGTCAAATGTGCCTCTGGAACCATCGGATCAATAAAAATTTGTGCCAAAGCCCCAGGTATGTGCAGCTGGACTATGTAAAAGTTGATGGCCTATTTAGTAGAGTTTGTCTTGCTTTTCCTGAGAAGGATTACTGAAACAAGAATTTAGTATTGTTCCCATGAATCAAATCTATGTTTTAATTTCTATTTTTGAAAACAAATTTGGATGATGAAGCATTGCATTCTCAGTAACAAGAATACTCCTATCACTGCTAATTAAATATATATACATACACATACACACACACACACACCCTGAACTTTCAGCTGCAAGTGGCTGATGATTTCTGAACATTATTATTTCAATTAAAGTGATGAAATATTTAATATTAAGTTTTTATTTAAAATGGAATGGACTCTATTCCTGTGTTAACTTACGTTGTTTTCAACTTCAGGATATGGTTTTTTGGATGTATTAATGGACTGTCTCTTCCTTCAAATATGCAATCATAGGGCGGGGATCCTTCCAGTTAACTGCTAGATAGGAGGGGAGGACATGGAAAGGGTAAGAAGAGGAGGTCAATGAATTTTACTATCAATTTCAATTTGAAATCAACAGAACATGCAAGCAGGATGTGCTGCTTGTGATTGGAGACTAGATTTGGAAAAAACGTAGGTACACTGCAATGCATAGGAAATCAAAGTGAAGCAGGAGAATAAATTAACAATTTATCCCACTCCAATTATTTCTTCATACTGTATCTAAATAATCAGAAGGACACTTATATACGTGGTCATCACCAGATGCTTACATAGAAATCAAATTGATTACATGATTGTTAAAAGTAGGTGAAGGAGTTCAGTTATAGTATCAGATACATGGCCAAGTGCTGATTATGGAACAGATCAAAACTGCTCACATGAAATTCAGCCAAAGAAAAAGAAGAAAGCCAACAAATTTCCACAATACAGTCTGAAGCATATACCCATCATTTTCAAAGAGAACATCAGAAATCGCTTTGAAATCCTGAACCTTATTGAGAAGCAGAAGTGTATGAATGAGAAAACTGACTGCCAAAGATAAGGAAACAGAAATAAGCAAATTGAATATGAGAACAAAAAGTGAAAATTGCAAAGAAGAGAAGTCAAGAATGAAAAAAAGACTCAGAAAGAAACGTAACAAAGAATTTCAGAGAGTTGTTGGAAGAGTCAAGAAGCAATGATGTAAAAACAGTAAAGATGAAAGATGGAAAGAATGAAAAAGCAACAAAAGTTTTCCAAAAGATCCCTGAAGGAGGTTCTAACTTTAAATTGATATGCTAAAGGATGCCAATTGACAGATAGCACAGATTCAAAGAAGTTGAAAAAGAGATGGAATATAAAGAAGAATTATACTGAAATTCTATATAGTAAAGATGTTAACGACTAAGATATCTTAGAAGAAAGGTATTAACAACTAAGGTACTTTATTCTCTACTTACAAAAGCCTCTTGTACTAAAATATTAATTTAAATCAGCACCATGCTCATTGCCAAGTTGGAAGACTATGGGAACTGATGGAATACACCCAGAAATATGGTAAGCAACAGAAGAAAGATCAATAATGGTTCTAAGCAAGCTATGCTAGAAATCTGGAGAATAACACAGTGGCCAACAGGTTGGAAATGGTAATCTATACTCTACTATTCCCCTGCCCCCACCCCGGAGACTTAAAGAGTGAAAAGACTATCATACAAAATAGTCTTCTCATAGTCTTCTCATAGTTATGTATAAAATACATAAATACATAATTTTTGTATGCTAGCAAAATAATGCTTAGAGTCATCCAAAACAGACTGGATTTGATTGGATCATTAAACTTGATTGGATCACTACTGCTTGTTGGCCCAGTGGTTAGAATGCAGTATTGCAGACTAATTCTGCTGACTGCCGATTGCCACCTGCCGATTGCCAGCAGTTTAGCAGTTCGAGTCTCACCAGCTCAATATTGACTGAGCCTTCCATCTTTCCGAGGTGGGTAAAATGAGGACCCAGGTTGTTGGGGGCAATATGCTGACTCTGTAAAACACTTGGAGAGGCTGTAAAGCACTGTGAAGTGGTATGTAAGTCTATTGCTATTTCCTACATGGAAGAATTATGCCATATGTTCAAACTCGATTTAGAAAAGGCCAACATGAGACATTAATGATGCGTACTGTATATTCGAAAAGGCCAGAGAATATAAAGAAAGTATGCACTTCATTGATTATAAACATTCCTTTGATTTTGTCAGTTACATCAATCCATGGAATATGCTTAAAAAAAATGAGGATCCTAGAACATTTTGTTGTCCTCATGTGAAACCTATACACATGTCAGGGAAGCAACAGTACAGAGAATATATGGCAAATCATGTTCTTGGCAAGATCCTGGTATCTTCATTTGTACCCAATCTCCCTGACAAGTGGACTGGCGATCCAAACTTTTTGGAAACAGTTTTATAATGATTTTCAACCTGGTGATGATCAACAACTATTTTCCAGAGGCCCTCAGAAATCTCCTTCATTCAAGCCATGACATACTTCCACATACTTTTGTCATGAAGATCAGGCTTTGATAGTGAATATCCAGAATTCAGTTCTGCGAATAAAGTAGAACCTCCCACACTCACATCTGATTATCATCCCATTGATTGAAGCATCTGACTCTAATTTTACCTTCATATGAACTCATAACAATCCTAGAGTTTCACAATTTTTTGCCCCTCACAAGTAGGTAGCTTTCTATCATTTTATTCAATGAAAAATGAACATTAAATGAATAAACAATATAATGATTTGAAGTTACTTGTTTTATTTTAGGACTTGTTTGGAGAACAGATCATGTTTTAGGTGATATTTATGCATAAATATTGAAAATTCAAAACAATTCACAATTGTTAAACACCACAGTACTCTAAAATAGTTATTATTAAGAAAGCTACGAATTATAATTCACTTTATGTTCCATAGAACATACATTTTATATAATTCATTATTGAAACTTCAAATGTATTTGTGTTTTAAATTTTTGCAGCGTTTATTCCTATGCATTTTATTTAGTGCATGTTACTGATTGAAGTACTGCAAATCTTTTGTTGCCTATGCATCATTTGCTGTTGCTTAATTAATAAATAATATAGTTAACACATTGCTATTATTAACAAAGTCTTACGTCAAATGCTTTATTTTGGTATTACTAATAGAAAAAAGTTATATTATCTGATTTTTAAAATTGTAATACATGATGCTATTATATTCTGTTCAACATCTCTTCCTTGCACTCTAATATTTTTTTAAATCATTTATCCAGGTGATGGTGGAAAGGAGAAGCGCATCCCTTTAATACAAGGTCCATCCGATACCAGAGACCTACACAATAGCAAATGGCTCAAGGAAAGCAGAAAGCCAGAGTCACTCTTTGCTCCAGATTGGTTAGCTTTCACCATTCAGATCCCTCAGTGTAAGGATTACAGTTACAGTTCTGGTAAGTGTCAAATTCTTAGAAAAACGGCACCTAGAAGGAGATGGCAGAATTTTATGAGCACGTAAGACCAAGATCCATGAAACCAAGATCCATTGCAATCTCAATGGAAAAGTTGAGGTTGTTTTTTTTTCATTTGACCAAGTTAGACATTCTCATGTGGTATTTGCATCCATATTTTTAACTGCTATTTCATTTATTAAGTCCATGATAGCAATAGTCCATTGCTATTGCTATTATTAATAGTTTTGGTATGGAATATACCAGAAATAATTATCCCTGTGTGATATATTGGCCGATACATAAACTTTTAACTTGTTTTCATAAAGATTTTTTTAACTTAAATCAGCTGGCTGGTTAAATTTTAAAAGTTGCCAAGTTTGAAAAACACTGATTTAAAGGAATTAAATAGAATGATGAACAAATTTTGAAAAATATATTTTGCTCTCACTGTTACTATGGTGACATAAACTTTAAGAAATTGGGAATTTAAAGAAACAGTTAGCCCCTTTTCTTTATGATATTGTAAAGAGAAAATGCCACAGAATACTCGTATTGGAATTGAACCAATGCAAAATATGGTGGGCGCAATATAAGAGTTTTAATTGGCTGGAATAAATAAGAATTTAGTTATGTTTCATGTTCATTATATAGATGACTCTCTTTATTTGCTAGGGTTTTGTTCAAGCTGAACAATCATGGATAATGAAACCATATGGGATGTTGAAAAGATATACCTCATAAATAATGGAAAGGTCTGTTTGCCATTTTGCTCTTGTGTAAAATATATAAAAACATTTAAAAAATTCTCATCCAAACAGAACGTTACACCAAAAATCATGGATATTCAAAACCCTTTACCATAGATAATGATCTGGTGTGTATATACTAACCACCAACTCACAAAACAGTGGTAATGGGATCACAGATAACTAGGGCCACATGTATTTTGTTTGTAGTTCATTATGTTGTTAAATATTGGATATTGAAAGCTGTTTCTGCTATTTTTGTACGGAGCAACTTATCAGTTCAGGGAAGAAATACAAGAAAAAGATTTGGGTTCTTGTCAAGTCATTTAAACATCAGATGTGGTTTAAAGACAGTTACACTTATTACACATGTTTCTACAGGTAATTTTTGACTTATGACACAGTTAGGACTGGAATACTGGTCATTGAGTGAAGAGGTCATTAAGCGAGACATTATTTGAGTGCTTCATTCAATGCCTGTAATCCTGGCATTCCCAGTTGTCATTAAGTGATTGCGTGGTTTATCAATAGCAATAGCACTTAGACTTATAGTATTGACCACTCCGTAGTGCTTTACAGCACTCTCTGAGTGGTTTACAATGTCAGCATATTGCCCCCAACAATCTGGGTCCTCATTTTACCAACCTTGAAAGGATGAAAGGATGAGTCAACCTTAAGCCTCATCAGGATCTAACTCCAGGCTGTGGGCAGAGTTGGCCTGCAATACTGCATTCTAACCACTGAGCCACCAGGCTCTTAAGTGGATGTAGCCCAGGTAAGGAGTGTTGGATGCTTCAGGGGGTGGGAGAGACCCTGGAAGGACCTGCTGAAGAGCTGAAAATCCTCCCTGCCAAAATCCAAGCAGGATTTTCAGCCCCTGTGCGAAGAGACACATATGTGCCCATCTCCGCCAGGCCTCGCAAAGCCTCCCCCCACCCATTAAAGGCAAAGGTGTTCAGCCTGCCAAAGGTGTTCAGCTTTCCTCATGAGGCAGTTTTTTCAGCCAGTCCCCAGAGATAAACTGGAGTCCTCTCTGCAGGTGACAACAGCTTGCAACCTTCCTTGCTGGTTTCCCCATTAACTTTGTAAGTGCCTATAGCACTGTTTCTCAACCTTGACAATGCTGGCTGTGGAATTCTGGGAGTTGAAGTCCACATGCCTTAAAATTGTCAAGGTTGAGAAACACTGGCCTATAGGTTGCCAAGTACCCAGATTACAATCATGTGACTGCAGAGGTGTTGGGGAAGTGTTTATGGGCCACAAAGCATTCTTTCTGAGGCTGTTGTAATTCATAACTCGAGGACTGCCTATACAGTTGATATTTCAAAATTGGCTTGATCTCTGTTCTTTCAAAGGGAAAATAAACCAGAAAGGAAATAAACAGAATTCTACAAATTTAGAAAAAAACGTTTCATCTCCAGAAAGAATTTTATAATAAAGGGATAAGTCAATTAGAAAAACAAACAAACTGAGAATTTAACAAAGAATGTCCTTTTTCTTACTGAGTCATTTATAACCTCTCGATCCCATTTTTCATCGCTCAAAAAGAACCCCCCTCCAATCTGCCTAGGACAGCTGTAGGGAACAAGATGTTGCTGGCAGCAGCCCCAGGAACCGTGACCAATGCTGAGGGGCACTTAGGAGTAAAATTTAGAGGATTAAAAGATGCCTGGTCTAGTAGGAGGTCCTGTTATAAAAATGATTTTATTCTTTTTCCACAATGAAGGTTATATATTTTTTTTATCAATGGGTCATTTAATTTTTTTTGCACATTTTAAAAATTGCATAGAATAAATAAAAATAGTGACTCTATAAGCTGAAATCTATAGTATTATAGATTTAAGAACAGTATTATATATTTCTTTCATTATACCCAGTAAAGTACAACTCTTTTACTGAAATCTGCAGAAACATAAATTACAACAGCAACAATGTTATTTGATACCTCCATATGTTGCAGAGGTTAATTTTGTTCAGTGGGGTTAATTAGAAAGGAAGAGATGGGCATAAAATTCAGGATGGTTGTCTCAAATCTTTTTTCCCCTTAGTATTGAAGTTTGAATAAAATGAAATTGTCATTTTTTTCTGTTCAACTTTTGGTCAAAGATGCAATTAATTCGGATGGAGTTTGTTTTGCAAAAGAATGATTTTATATTACTAGGTTACATAGTACATAACACCTACACAACACATATACACACAATTTTAAAAACAATTTATCTTAAATAATTTTTAATTAAAGACAATTCACATTTATGGTTTGGGCATAAGCATAAAAATTATACTCATCTATCCTGTTACACTTCCTCTTCTCTCCCTGAGGATTTCACTCCATACTTTATGTGCAATTATTGCTGGTTTTCTATCATGTTCCCACTGGATTTCTGTTCCAAAAAAGAAAGAAAAAAAAATCTTATCCTTCTGATGACAGAACTTGCTTCGATGATTTCATGCTCTTAGCATTTTTGTTCACGGGAATTAGGAGCAAAATGTAGCTGCAGCTGAACATGGCATCTATTTTTGTAATGCAGAAGTTTATGCTTTGTTATTGGAGCTAAATGAAGAGATACAGGTGTTGTCCAGCTTAATCTGTTGGGATTTCTTGATGGTTAAGGCTTGCCTGTGCTTCCAGAGTCAAATAGCAGCTGTGAGACAAGGATTTATGCTTTTCTTAGAACTTTGGGATTTTAAAATGTTACATTTAATCACAAGCACAGAAAGAAAGCAAATGTTAAAGATGTTACATATACAAGTTGGAGGCTGATCTCTTTTCCATATGAGCTAGTTGTGGGAATAGAGGATCCAAGTTCTCTTTAATCTTAATATGGATGATTTTATAAGGATTATGATATTTTCCAAAACATGAATATCAGGATATTTCTGTTGTGGCGCAGAATAATTCTAACTCTTTCTCATTATCCCATATATTCACATTATTTTATTTTTGAGTTTCTGGTATCAAAAGAATAACGATAAGCTGGTACTTCAGATATTGTTATATATTAATTGTATTTAATTTATCCAGGAACATGGTCAAACCCAAAATTAAAAATGTTTAAGCTCTATCAAATTTAAATAGTCAAGCAGATATATTTTTTAATGTAAAGGGAAATTAAAAATTGAAAATTCATTGAAATTATTATCAAAACCTGCTAGTTATAATAATAATTTGAATATTATTATATTATTAGTAGTAGTATATTATTCATTTTTCTGCAGAATTAAGGTATGAGCTTCTAAATGACTTTTCTATCTCAAGAAGATTTATAAATTGATTGAAATGTCAGTGTGTGAAAAGATATTGATAAAGCATTTCCTAGAGCTAGTTGATACTCAGATATTTTGGTAATAATGGAAAGTGAACATGCTAAAAAATTAAAAATGATAATGACAGCATTAACTTTATCCAGAGATCTGGTGTAATTAATAGGAGTTACTACAAAATCTCAGTAATAATATTTCTTGAAGAATCTTCTTCCTACTAATAGGGAGGACACCCCATTATTTTGTTACTTTCACACATGTACTCACATGTACATATAGAAAATTAGTCAAACTCTGGAGGAAATATGCCTTGTGATTACCTCAATTGGCTCGGGAAGTAATTTTCTAAACTATAACATAGTACCAGCCCCCGATGACAGGGTTTAATTATAATTTTTAAGGAAAACATTCCTGAAATCTCTAACATGAAATTCTAAGCAAAAACATTCAAACTGTTATTTTTGGATTATTATGTATGTGTTCTGACATGGTACATTACTGAATTAGACTGTATATTTTGGAGTTGCTATTAGAGACATTTAGGGAGAGAAAAAACTGTGTCTTTTATTATGTGCAGGTTCTTCTCTTGCCAGAGCTTGTGGGGAAGTCATAGATATATATTTATGATGCAATATTTTGTTCTTATGGAAATGGTGATTTAGCAGATTTAGCATTTTAGGTTTATAAGAATTAAACTGAAGTATCAGAAGTAATGAGACCAAATACAATATGGCACTTTAAAAACAAAATCTTGCTAATGTAGAAAGAATAGCACACTTAAGATTTATATTATATTATATAGATGGACTTCTTTCAAAGGTACAAGTAGGAAATTAGATTTTAATCTAAATTTAATGTTTCAATTTTGAGGCTAATTCCATGAGGACTTAATTAATGAGAGTGAAAAAGAAACAACATTTATTAAAGAAAGAGAATACAATTGATAGCAAGACTGACCCTATAGCACAGGAAGACCAAAAAGGATCCCAAACCAGTGGGGCTCAATCATCTTAACTCAAAATCTGTGATAACAATCAGGTTGTTAAAAATTATAAAAAAAACAATGAAGAGAGAGCAGTATGGATCTCCAAGGGGCTATCATTCTAGAGGTCCGGAACCATCACCAAAAAAGCACACTTCTTGGATTTCAGGAAATGATATTGCTTAATTAACAGGACACAAAATGTGTCTACTCTAGCTGACCTCACCAGATGGGAGGAAACACTGGTACCCCTATGTCACCAGAGCTTCATAGGTGATAGCCAGCACCTTGAATTGTACTTAGATGCCAAATGAAAACTGTGCAGCTTGTAAATGAGTAGGGACACATGTACATACTATGGCATACCCATCACTGCATTCTGAGTCAGCTGTATATTTGGAATGGGTTTCAAAGGAAACTCCATGTAAAGCACATTATAATAGTTCAATGAATGACTGAAGGACTTTCTGGTGCGTGAATGGACATAACTGTTAAATGGTTCTCTTGACTTCAGCTGCCACCTGCAGTTTTCTGTAATGGGTAGATTTGTGCTTTATAAGACCATGGTTGCATTTTGTCCTCTTTTAAATGTAGTTAACAGGCTTTCAAAAAAAAAAATCAAATAGGATCAGGTGTATCCTAAATAAAATATGTTAAGTTCTTACCATGATAATTTTTTACTTCTTGATTTCTGTCTTGCTTTTTGATTCAGAAGAACCCCTAACACAACTTAGGGTACATTACATAATTACAACTGTAATTATATTTCATAATTTTTTTACCCTATGATATATATATATAGCATTTATCTGAAGTAGTATGTTCCTTCTTGTTTCATTTTTTGATTGTTTGCATTTGGATGGACCATTGCTTTACTGTGACTTGACTTCCTATGGTAGGTGTACATTTTCAGGCTTAAGTAACATGTGAGGGTGTCCTCCCTGAATCACAGACAGTTGGACTTGTACAAGACTCAGAGTTCTTATTCTGAGTTTCCACAGTCCTAGTCCATATAAGGTCTAGGTAAATTGGGCAACTTTAGAAAAAAAAGAAGAAGCAGGAAGAAACAGACATGCACATTACATGCAGATATTAATTTGAGCTGCAAATAAATACTATTGTAAGGTTGCTTCCAAACTTGTTCTGTTTTTTTCTTTCCAAAGTTGCAGTTATTAGAGGAGAAGAGTTGGAATTTTCTGTTTCATTTTCCTATAATTGAGACATGCTTAAGTACATCATTTAAACCCATGGTTAATAGCATAAATAACAGGCTTCAGAAAGGATATTTTTTTCATTGATAATGCCAATAAAATGATCAATCATTCCTGGAATTTACATCTATATCTAAGATAGAAATAGCTTTTGTATACTTGGATCACCAATGCTCCTAACTCTTTTTGGAGCCAAAGAATGCCTGGAGATTGTTGGCAAGAAAGATTGTTGGCTGTGATGTGCCAAGGGAGCAAAGTTAGAGGGCCAGGTCTTTAGAGGGCCAGAACTAGACAGAGATGAGACACATTCAGAATGAAAAAGAGTGCAATAAAAAAATCTGGATCTTTGACTTAAGAGAAAATTAAGGAAAGATAATAGAATAAATATAATTGCATAAGGGAAAAGGCTAGAATTATGGGTTAAAAACAGGAACAGTTAATAGGTATATTAGAAATGCAAAGGTTAATACAGAGGTAAGATAAGGCTAAAAATAATTGTACAGGAGAAAAAAATATGAAACCAATGTTTACTACAGAAGAAAGTCTATTTTTGTATTGTAACATTAAAAAAATAAATCTTTTTTATAAATACAAGATACAAGATATAATAATACAATTGGAAGGGACCTTGGAAATCTTTTAGTCCAACCCCCTGCTCAGACAGGAAACCCTATACCACTTCAGACAAATGGTTGTCTAATCTCTTCTTAAAACCTTCCAGTGTTGGAACGTTCACAACTTCTGGAGGCAAGTTTTTCCACTGATTAATTGTTCTGTCAGGAAATTTCTTCTTAGTTCTAGGTTGCTTCTCTCCTAGATTAGTTTCCATCCATTGCTTCTTGTCCTGCCCTCAGGTGCTTTGGAGAATAGCTTGACTCCCTCTTCTTTGTGGCAACCCCTGAGATATTGGAACACTGCTATCATGTCCCCCCTCATCCTTCTCTTCATTAAACTAGACATATCCAATGCCAGCAACCGTTCTTTATATGTTTTAGCCTCCAATCGCCTGATCATCTTTGTTGCTGTTCTCTACACTCCTTCTAGTGTCTCAACATCTGTTTTACATTGTGATGACCAAAACAGGGTGCAAGTGTGGCCTTACCAAGGCATTATAAAGTGGTATTAACACTTCACGTGATCTTGATTCTATCTCTCTGTTAATGCAGCCTAGCACTGTGTTGGCTTTTTTGGCAGCTGCAGCACACTGCTGGCTCATATTTAAGTGACTGTCCACTAGGACTCCGAGATCCCTCTCACAGTTACTACTATTGAGAGAAGTACCACCTATACTATATCTGTGCATTTGGTTTTTCTTGCCTAAATGTAGAACCTTACTTTTTTCACCACTGAATTTCATTTTGTTAGATAGCGCCCAGTGTTCAAGTCTGTCAAGATCCTTCTGTATCTTAAGTCTATCTTCTGGAGTGCTGGCTATTCCAGCCAGCTTGGTTTGATTTTATCATGCCTGGGTTGTACAACCTTGGAACTGATAACGGGGTGTCTTGGAATTCTTCCCCCCATCCTTTGCTATGCACACCAAAATGCTGTATAATATCCCTTGTTTAGTGGTGGGAATACGGCCACTTCTCTGGGCAAAAGAAAACTATCCCTTCCTTGAAATGGGATAAAACCTCAAATTCAACACTGTTCTTTCAAAAGTGAAATTATTTTACCTTGATTTTATTTTTATCTTTAATATTCATTTTGTTTACAACCAACATGCTGGCTGGGGAATTCTGAGAGTGGAAGTTCACACATCCTGAAGTTGCGAAGAAGTTGAGAAAAACTGATTTAGGCTTTGATGGGGGAAAAAAACTTTCAGAATCTTGTCAGTAATGATAAGCCATAGTCCAGATACAACCACTTTTGACAGCTTTTTTTTTAAGTTCTTCAGAAGGTTGTGTAGTAAAATATACACAAGAGAAAAAACTTTTGAAAAATGGTTGAGAAAATTGCTATCAAATTCCCTGGTCTCATTTTGCTTGATAATAATTGTTAGAAAATAAGGGTACTACTGTGGTGTAGTATATGTTTATACACACAGTGGTATCTAAGCAGTTGTATAAGAGTTGTATGAACTATTATTTGGTTTCCAGCTGTTACAGAATGATAGATACCTGATTATTTCCATAGAGAAAACAAGGGAATTCTCAGGCCTAACTGTTGGAATTATGAAAAATTTATATGCCTTTAGCTCTAAAGATTTGGTAGTAGATGAATGGAAGGAAATGTGAAACTATCTTTTTCTCTGGTTCTGTGCTTCTAACAGCCGGTAAATATTTTAATACACAAATACATAATTTGCTTAATATTTATTTATCTATCAAATTTATATGCACACCCATCTCACAAGGAGTGATTCTGTGTGGCATACAATTGAGTGAAACAATAAATATATTGTAAAATTATAAACTATTGTAAAATTAATGCAAAGCTAATATCATATTAATATTTGAGCTTTGTGAATATATGTTTTAGAGTGAAATGCAGATTTGTTCTAAAAAAATAGCTGACTTTGATATTTAGAAAAGTTGACATTTTTAAAAAAAAATCAGGTTTCTTAGAAACATTAAAAGTTAATTCAAGAAACACTCTAAATTAGCTTTACATCTTATGTCTAAAGTGTATACAATGGAGGTTCACTCAATACTTCTCTACAATTTTTAGCTATTAGTAAAATATAACGAGAGGCAATTGCCCTCTTCAAAAGAGTTAGCGTAGCAGAAATGTTGATGCATTTGGAGTGAAACATCTTTATCAAGTTAATGCAAGACAGTCATGCCCTACTTGAATTACTCATTTATAATAGCTGAGCAGCAGCCTGCATGTGGACTTTGAAATCCTGGGAAAATAGGATGTATGCATGCATTTTGAAAGTCTTTGCTTGAAACAGCTGGAAAATGTTCCAGTGGATAGTCAGCTACTAGCTGTTGCCTGCAGTTTTCAACATCAGGAAGATGTGCTCAGATTAATTACTTACTAGATTCATTATTTCCAATGTGTGAATTTTATTGCCCTTTGTGACTGTCTAAAAATATAAGTGACTCCTTCACTAACTTGAACCTAATTATAGATGAGTGTGACAGATGTCACTTTTGACAAGCATATCCAGAATAGTACCCAGAACAACACATTTAGACAGAAAACCAAATATGAATATAACAATGAGTTTTTCAGATTATTTGGCAAATAAATTCATTTAACCAAAACAAAAAGTGAATATAAAATATTCTTTAAGCAAGAATCTAAGAGCAATTTCATTTGATATCAAGAGATACTGTTAATCTAGTTTGTACTAATGAAAAACCAGAACCAGGAAAAATAATCCTTACACGTTGTCCAAATAGTGGTTGAGTTTTGTTTTAGAATCTTTCTCTACTTATTTTTGTATTTCTAGAAGAACAAGATTACAATATTTCATTGGATTACTCTTATTATGAAAATAACAAAGAAAAACTAAATACTGTATATGAATTAAAATGTCAGAATTATGACGTTTTGTGATGTTTGGTCTAAAGTCATTCATTATTATTTCCTTTTTCAATTTGCATTTTGTATGATCTCATCTTTCCCAGCAGACATGTGTTGCAAACAAACCACACTGTTCTATTGAAGGACAGTGCAGCTGTTAATACATATATTCAGGAAGTGTGTATAATTTCATATGGAAGGAATATATGCTCAAAATTAATAAAATCCCCAATTAAAAAATTCAAATCATTTAAGCAATTTCATATATGTCGAAAAGGTGCAATTCTGTAATCCAACAGATATGTGCCATGTTGAGCTAAAACTACCATTGATGTTAATGAAACTGTTGCAAAGGCCCAGTCAAATTCAGCTCACCTTTTCTGGCCTAATAGAACAAGTATATTGTTGCATCAAAGATTTTCTAGGTGCAAAGATGAAAACATTCAGATTTTGCTTGTGGGTGCAGTAAGAAATACAATCCAATGGGAAAAAGCTGCGGCCATGTGAGCCGTTGAATGCCCAAAGAAAAGCACATATAATGCCCTTGCTCCGTGAACTGGATTGGATGCCAGTTCGCTTTTGTGTCCAAAGCAAGATGTTACTTATCACATGACATGGGGCCAGGCTACCTACGGAACTGACTTTGCCCCATCACATTAGCCCATCCCATTTGATCAGGCAGGGAAGGCTGCAAACCCCGTTTGTCAAAGAATTTCAACTGGTAGAGTCTTGGAAAAGAACCTTTACTGCTGCTGCCACAACTTTATGGACCATTCTGCCTTCATAGGTGAGGCAGACCCCCATTTTCCTGAGCGGCTGTAAAGGGGTCAAAACATGGTTCTGTGGCCTTGCAAGGGGGGGGCACAGAGGACCATGCAATCATGGGCTGGCTGGTTCCATGAGAGCCCCTCCCATATTAACTAATGTTAAATGGCCATCTTGGCATTTTCTATCTTTCTGAAATTTTATAATGTCATAATCTTATAATTTTTAAATTTTTAAACTTAAGTCAATTTAATATTTTAATGTTAATTTTATATGTTGTTTTATGTCAATTATATTGCATACCATCTGGGTGATTTGGAAACATGAAATATATAAATGAATGAATGTATGAATGAATAATTGAAATGAAATGATAAATGAATGAATAAAAGAAATCAGGAGGAAATGGGAGGGGAGAAACAAATTCAGTTACTTGCTTATTTTATATATATGTGCAATATATACTAAATATTATTTAGCATAAATAGTACAGAATATTTACAGGGATGAGTGATGGAGAAAAAAGTCCATTATTGTGAACTTGGTTTTGATGTGTTTACTAATTAGGGTTGCTGGGATTGCACAAAGAAAGCAACCAGCTTCAAATCAATATGTGGTTCAAACTTTGCTAAAGTTTTTAGTGTTTTCATTGGCAGCATTGCTTCAAAGAAGAACTATATGACTTTTTTAAAAAAACAAAGAGTCATTTATATCTCTTCACTTCCAGTGGTAAAGTACATTAATAACAAAGGAAATAACCTTAAAATGTGAATTGGACATGTGAAAATATTGAAGCAGTGATTGTATAGTGATTGTACTGGATGATACGTTAAGAACCACATTCAACATATATGCTTAATTTATTCTTACTCTTGCCATCTACATTTATTTAAATGCACCTAGATCTTATAAGATATGCCTAACATTTTGTTTGGCTCAAGATCAACATTTAAAAATAATCTATGAAAAATACAAAGAATGTTAGAGTTGAAATAAATATTATTTTTGTCCTATGGGTTTTGCATATTTTATTGGGTTTTTTCCCCCTCATATTGCAATTCTATCCAGTTTATCTTGTTATATTGTTATGCTTTGGATCAAAAAGAAAGATAAAACAGCTTGAGTTAACAAGCTCAGAATGATTTAAAGTTTGTACATATGATAGAAGGGAGCCGAAGTTAGACTTATAGTGAATAATTCTGAGTAGTTTTCTGTGCCATTAGCGGAACAAATTAAACTTTCACTGGTTGACTGCAGATACCTAAACATTGTAGTGTGGGAGGATTATCAGCCAGTTAGCTCTTCTGGTTTATTGGCAGCAGAGCAGATTTAGGACAAATTTTCCCATGGCAGAGGTACTCTTCTCAAAATTCCAGAAGTTGAGCTAAGAAATTTATGAACTAGTAAGAAAGTGAATTACTGAACAGCCATCAAAGTAAGCATGCTATTAATTGAAAATTCATTGACTTCATCTTAAAGCCAGTTTTTTTTGTTTTTTATTTAAAAAAAATTAACTTACAGCATTGGCTTTGAAATCTGTGTGAGGTCTGTAGTATGAAAAAAATCTTCAGTTAAGCTGTAATTAATTATCCTAATTAAACAAATATTATAACAAAGCATTCTTATTCTGGAAGAGCAGTAGTCATGAGATCAGCACAAATACCTAATCGAAAGTGTGAATCTGGTTTAAATACAATATGGATTAAATACAATATGGATTATCTTTGATCTTCTGAGAAACTTAGACTCGCTAGTCTGAGTGTCTTGCTGACAGCACTTAAATGCCTTAAACTACATAATATATAGCCTTCTGGTTACTTATAGTTAATAATACATAATTTATACGACCTTACAGACAATATGTATTGGCAGATCGTAGACAAATTTATAACAGCAGAAATATGAAATGTAGTTTTCCAGCTCAGAGGCTGATATGAATTCATCATGACATAAACTTCTATTCTACTTCATCAACAATTCTGGGCTCTAAGCTGAGACATTTATTTCCTTGTGCCAGAAGGGTGCTTTGTGATGCTGCCTCAGCTGATTTGGCTTGGTGACAACTATTTCTTTCAGACGATGGAAAAGGACACTGGAGAATCAGCTATCCTTAACTTGGTACTAATCCAAATATATTTGTTGATAAAGTAACAGTAATATTAGGAGAGATGCAATGTAAAGCTGGACTTTTTGATATTGATGGAAACTGAATTCAGTTGATGCATATATTCTATCATGCATATATTTTAATAAAACAGATTTTAATAAATTGGATCAATGATAAGTAGGATTCCATAGCAGAACAATATAACGGAAAAAGGAAACTTGCGTAAATAGCTGTTCCTAAAAAAGCAATATGAAAAGTAAATACTGCAAGGAGAATAGATCTAATGTAGCTCCACTTAAAGATGTATAGAAGATGGTAAGGAAAAACAGATCACCAAGGAAGAGCACACAGAAGCAGATTGTACAGATGATGTAAAAAAGGTCAAAGTTCAGATTAAGCTGAGATTATTTAAGAATGCTGAGTTGTGGGGAAAAATGCATCTTCAAATGTGTTTCAAATAAAAGGAAGCAAAATTGGTCATTATACCAAGTGGTCCATGAATATTACAAAATGTTAACAGTAATAAAGAAGAATTCTTATTTTGATTTAGTTTTCCCCAACAAAACTTAGTGTGGTTCAAACAATAATCAGGAAGACCATAGAGCAGAATTGAAGCTTGAGTTTGCTGGAAATATGATTAGGGAATGTCTCCTTGAGCCTGGGAGACTGAAAGAACTATCTGATGGTCTCATTTAACTTTTCTGTAGTATCTTTGAAAAGTCTAGAAAAAGAGGTAAAATGATAGATAACTAAAGGCCCCAGTGTGGAACTCAGACAGTTTTAATTGCTCTCTTGGAATAAATGGTTTAGGATCAGGATGGGGTAGCACAGTGGTTCTCAACCTTTTTAATGCCGCGACCCCAACCAGTCGTAAGTTGAGGACTAAACCGGTCGTAAGTTGAGGACTAAACCGGTCGTAAGTCGAGGACTACCCAACCGGTCGTAAGTCGAGGACTTTCCCTGCCTGGGAGCGCCACGCATGCGTGGTTCCGCCCCCTGCGCTGGCCGAGGCGTAGCTGGCAAGCGGCAGAGACGGAGCAGGCTGACCACCAGCTGGCCCAGCCCAAGGGAGGTAAGGCACCCGCCGGAAAAGGGGGAAAAATGGCGGACAAAAAAATGGCGGACAAAAAAAATGGCGGACAGCCTTGCTTGGCAACCCCCATGAAATGGTCGATCGACCCCAAATGGGGTCCCAACCCACAGGTTGAGAACCACTGGGGTAGCACATCCCTCCTCATTATTTGAATTCCTAGCAGCTTTCAGTATCATCGACCATGGTACCTTATTAAATTACCCATAGGGTTTGGGGAATGGAGATATTATTGTGCAATGATTCTACTCCTTCCTCAGTGGGTGGTTCAGTCTATCTTTATGGAAGATGAGAGGTGAGTCTGACAGTTTCTGATACGCTGGGTACTGAAGGATCAGGCTCCTGTCCCCAGCTTTTAAACAACTTTATGAAATTTTTGAGAGAGATCTTGCAACCATTTGAAATACTGATGTTACTCAGTTTCACATTGCCATCCAGGCTCTAGGCTAGATGCCACCAGATAAGCCTGTGGTTAGAGGGATGTTTGCCTAGCATTGATTGTTGCACCAATTGTGACTTTTCCTGGTTTAGCAAGAACAAACAACAATAACTCATGCCCTCAGTACCACCAAATTGATCTACTATAATATGCTTTATGTGGAGCTGCTTTTAAAGACTATGCATACATTTTAATAAAGCTCAAGTACTTATTGGCTCCCTGCAGAAGGAGCACAGAATACCAATTCTGCGAGGCCTGTGGTTAGTTTGTAGGTACAGTTTAAAGTACTGGCATTGACCTACGAAGGTCTTTCTGGTTAACATGTGGGTGTCAGCAGGACTGCCTGCTCTAAACAGAATCCATTGGCCATGATATAGTAGGAAGATAACATTTAGAGATACAGGTAGTTCTCATTACCAACCACAATTGGGACCAGGAACTCTATTGGTGAGTGTGGTCATAAAGAGAAAAATCACATCACCACAACTAACTTACCAAGGCAGCTCATTAGTTCCAGCTGAGGTCAGCTGAACACGTCACCTGTGATTGTTATGCATGTCACATGACCATCACTTGCAATTTCCTCCTGGCTTCCCTATTGACTTTGTTTGTCATAAGCTGGCTGTGAATGTTGCAAATGGAAATTACCTGACCATGGGCCATTGTAACTGTCATAAATGCATGCCAGTTGTCAAGTGCTCAAATCACAATCATGTGACTATGGATACACTGTGACCGCTGCAACTTTGAGAATGGGTTGTAAGTCTCCTTGTTCAGTGCTGTCATAACTTTGACCAGTTGCTGAAGAAATGGTTGGTAAGTGAGGACTACCTGTGTAGATATAGAAGGGATAAGATGCTTATACTTCATTTCTCTGTGGCAGCAGCAATAGCAATAGCACTTAGTCTTATATACTGCTTCATAGTGCTTTACAGCCCTCTCTAAGCAGTTTACAGAATCAGCATATTGCCCCGAACAATCTGGGACTTCATTTTATCGACCTCAGAAGGATGGAAGTCTGAGTCAACCTTGAGCCGGTTAGGATCGAACTCCTAGCGGTCAGCAGAGTTAGCCTGCAATACTGCATCCTAACCACTTTGTACCATGGCTCCCTGCAAAGCGATACTTTGGAATGGCTTCCCAGTAGAGATCAGGCTGACCCCCTCCCTTCTCATCTTTAGGAAAATGTTGGAAACAGCATTATTCTAAAGGATATTCTGTTAAATTAACCATTGTACTATTTTTATTTCCATATTCTTGTTTTGTTCACCAGTTTTGCTATTTTTTTAATGTTACTGTTGTTTTAAAGCATATTGTGGATATTTTATTTTTAGATATATTAAATACTTTGTAAGCTGACAGACGTTATGGGAGGTATAAACTAAATAAAGAAATAAATCTGAATAAGAACAAATATGCACATCTTCCAAAAAAAAAAAAAAAAAGGAGGAGCTGGCTTTTCAACCGGAACCCTGACAGCCAAGTTGCAGAAATTTATTAAAGATTTATTAAAGACTTTTATTATTTTTTAGTGGGTTGAAAATAGCAATAACTAATGCAAAGGTAAGCTGTCAGTTGAATATTAAACTACATGAGCAATATTGTTTCTAAATTATAGGAAGTAATTATTCAATTTCATCCATAACAAAACTCAAATATTATGTCCAGTTCTGAGTGTTATACTATAAAAGGGATTTAGGCAAATAGGTAAGGCCAAGAAATATGATTAGGAATTCAAAACTGGCTATATGAAGACAGTTAGAAGAGGCAGGGTATGTTTATTCTTGATCGAAGATTACTGAGTTTACAATAATACTTTTCAAATACATGAAAACCCAAGATCTGTTCAGGATGTGAAATTGTAGATTTATTTTTTTTTAGTTATAGGAAGGCAGATCCTAGCTGAATGTTAAGAAACTGCCAGTTTTTTCCTATGTAAAATCAGAAATTTGTTTTTACTCCATGCAGAGAAGCAGGCACTGTTCTTATTTTACATCAATATCTGTGAGTAGTTTGGGTTTTTTGCATGTCGCTTTGAAAAGCCTTTAAAACCAGTGAGCCAAGAAATAATTAAATAATCTGAAGCTCCATGATTCATTTGAACTTTCTTTTTTGCTTATAAAAGCTTGTTTTATGGGAAAACAAAATCCTTTCTGAAAGTTTTTTTCCTTTTTCTGGAGGCTGAAGACTAAATTATACAAGTTACTTCTGCTACTTCATTGAGTAGTCCAGGCTAGAACACCTGATTGTGTTTTTAAACAAAATGCCAAATCATTTTCCATTGTTTTTTTCCTGCTTTTTAAAATTCTGTGTTCATGAACGTTTTCAAAAAAAATTCACATCTTTTAGAATAGAATAAAGCTGGAAGGGACCTTGGAGATCTTCTAGTCCAACTCCTTGCTCAGGCAGGAGGACCTATAGTATACCATTTCAGACAAGTGACTGTCCAGTCTTTTTCTTAAAAATCTCCAGTGATGATCCATGATTTCTGGAGACAAGCTGTTCCACTGGTTAATTGTCCTCACTGTCAGGAAGTTTCTCCTTAATTCCAGGTTGCTTCTCTCTTTGATCAGTTTCTAACTATTGTTTCTTGTCCTGCCCTCTGGTGCTTTCAAGAATAATTTGACCCCCTCTTCTTTGTGGCAGCCTCTCAAATACTGGAATACTGCTACCATGTCATCTCTATTTCTTCTTTTCTTTAAACTAGCAAACCCAAGTTCTGCAGCCATTCTTTGTATGTTTTAGTCTCCAGGCCTTTAATCATCATAGTACCTCTTCTCTGGTTTTTTCCCCCAAAGTCTCAACATCTTTTAATACTTTTTAAGTTTCCGGTTGCTAATTTATTGAAAATCTTTGTAAAAAAATTGTTGATAGCCATTGCAGTATATAGTAGTATTATATATGGAGGGCTTTCCTAACTTTTTTTGTTCTCCTCTTTGGCTAGAGTTGTAAGATCTGTGCTATGAAGTCCAACAATGCTACTTATTCAAAAAATAAAAAAATGCAAATATCCTATATGAGGATGTGGTTAGCAATCTTAAACTTCTGATGTGTAACCCATGCAAAGGAAAATGAATGAAACTAAAATTTTGTAGTTTAACCACAAATGTAGACATGAAAGAAATGCACTGGCTGGCCTAGTCAGATAAATTAAGAAGGAAAAATCATTTGATAGGGTAAATGTAATGAAGGATAATGGAGGATCAAGCACTGATAAGGAAGAGAAAACAAGATTATTATAAAAATCAGTGGCAAGAATGAAAACTGTCATGTTTGCAAAATTTTGGGAACTAGTTCTCCAAGGCCAGAGAGAAATAAAAGTAATAATACAAGCATAGATTTCACCTGGAGTTTGGATAGCTTATTTTAAAAATAAATTTTATGATATTAGAATATCGAACCAAAAGTTAATGGGTACAGATTTATTAAAAATATTAATGACTAAAATGGCCCTCACTAAATGCTGCAGAAGTGAAAAGAATAATTTTACAACAGATAGCTGGCAAAGCCCCAGGAGAGGGATATGTAATCACCAGAAAATTTTAAGGCATTACCTGATTGATGAGCTCCTGTGCTTGCCTTCTTGTTTATTTATATCAATGCCATTGGACAAATTATTGTAGGTTGGAAAGACAGTGTAGCAATTCCAATATTTAACAATCCCCACTAACTTTTCCTCAATAAATTTCATTAACATAGGGCATGAGCTGTATATAAGGTATCTTTTAAATTGATTGATTGATCAGGCAGACACTAGGCAGATTGTAGCAGAAGAAAAGGCGGGTTTCAGAAAAGGGCATAGTACTATAGATCAGTGTTTCACTTTACAATATCTGATTCACAAATCAATGAACGGACCCACAAAAAGCCTGTATGTGACATTTATTCACTTATCACCTGCCTTTGATACAAAAAAATTAAGGAAATGTTTGTGGTTGAGCGTTAACAAAACCAGCTAAGGATGTTTTGCCTAGATGCTGAATAGAGTGAAGTAGTGAACTGTGGTTGGGTGAAGAGACAAAAGGTCATATTAGAGGAGCAACATGTTTACACAGAAGCTGCAGAGAAAGCAGTGGGAAGTATGTTCTTTGGCTGTTGACCAACCTCGGAAATACCATAGGGCTGCACACGCTGAAAATTGTAAAATCAAGCGGTTTTGGCTTGGAGGGAGAGTTTTTTTGGTGAAGTAAATAACAATCAACGACATAAGATGCTTTAGCAATATCTAATTATTTTGTGGACTAATAAAAAAGATATTTAATTAAACCTTTAATTCCTGTGTATGTAACAATATATAAACATTTTTACTGTCTATTTATTTTACTTAAGTAATAACTTCAAAGGAGCATCTTGAGACTCCATTTATAAAGACCATTGAGTGATATCTTTGTTTCCTTAAAATCTCTTGAAGTTCAAAAGCATAGCCATGATCATTTATAACTAGTGATACATCTGGAGATTAGAATTTCTTAGAAACTTATATTATTATAAGTATTAGTATTATATCCAGTAACCAATGTAACTTTGTATCTTTCAAGAAGACTAAATTTCCATTAGATTTGAGCCAGTGACTTGAACTTGTTAGTGTTTCCTGGGTGTAAAACTTTGAAGAACCTCTGCTTAGAAATAGTTTTAAAAAAGAAAAAAAAGTCCTCTGTTCCTTACTTGGCAATGAGTTAAATTTAACTTAATGGAACTTTTGAGTTAAAAGGCATTGTATTATTAATAGAATGCAAGTATACATAAAATGCAGAGGCCCATTTTCACTTCTGAACAAATATTTTTATTTCTTAATTGGATTTGTAATTGTCAAATGTTTTAAGGTTCTGTACAGGAAAAGTGTCTCTTATTAGCCTTACAATCAGAATAGAGCTAGAAGGGACCTTGGAGATCTTCTAGTCCAATTCCCTGCTTAAGCAGGAGACCCTATACCATTTCAGACAAGTGACTGTCCAGTCTTTTTCTTAAAAACTCCAGTGATGAAGCACCCACAATTTCTGAAGGCAAATTGTTCCACTGGTTAATTGTCTTCACTGTTAGGAAGTTTCTTCTTAATTCCAGGTTGCTTCTCTCCTTGATCAGTTTCCAATCATTGTTTAGTGACTAAAATTGGGACAGGCAACTCCATCACTAAGCATCACAGTTGTTAAGTGGAAAATCACATGACCCAGACAGACTTACAACCTCACGTCTGCTTCAGTTGTTAAGCAAAACATCATGTGACTATAATTTACAATTTTACTTTCGGGTTTTCTATTAAGTCTTATCACAGCCAGTTGAAACCATCTTAACTTTGGATGGTTGCTAAACAAGGTAGTTGATAAATGAGATCTTCCTGCAATTTTAAAGTTAAGCGGGGTTAGCTGGGTAGAGCAGCAGGTGTGGTCCAACTTTTTTTCTTACATGGCTAGAAATTTGTAAGACATAGCCGTTAAACAGGGCAGTGGAAATTTGCAGAAAAGAAGAAAAAGTTATTCCCAGGACTATTATCAATAAATGCAAAAACTAAATTGTCAGTTTAGTTCAAGAGTTTTTTTTCCCCAAAACAGCTTTTTACTTAAGAACAAATTTATGCTTCATGTTTTCTCTCCTTGAAAATGACAGTTCAGTGGAAAGGCATGTTAATAAAAGAATTATGATATATAGATAAATATATGTACACTGACTTTCTGCAACATATAATTGTAAATTAAATACAAATTTGCAATAATAGTTTCTAACTGCTTTGAAGTGGAAATGTTCAAGTTATTTTTATTAGCTGTTTTGTTCTAAGTATTTTGGATCATGATTGCAGTTGAGATAATTGTCGGCTTTCTCTTTCTATGACTATACCAGGTATTTAACTGCAACTGTTAAGGTCCTACTCCACTAAGCAGAGAAAATCCATCTGCCCTAGAGGAAACTCCTTATTAGTTCCAAATTATGAGGAAAACTGATCTCTTTTCAGTCTTTAATCTACTTCCATCTGCAGTGAGCTCTACAGTTTCTGCTGGTAGTCTCGACCACACTACCGATAGTCGAATTAGTGGTCTATACGAGGTATCTAAATTGGGAGAAGTCGAGACACATACAAGAAACTCGATTGTTGGACTGTGACTTTCTGGGAAAGAAAGAGACAGGATCTTTAGGGATGGTCGAAACCGGTTCGCTCCACCACCAAAGTAGCGTCAGCCGAAGACACTTAGCCTCACTTTTAGGTTCCCATTTTTTTTCTTGTAAAGAAGCCAAGATTTTTGACCCAACTTTTCTTTTTTTACCAATTTGTGTAGATGAGTTCTAATTCTTTACTTCTTCCCTTGAGAATGAAGAAATTTGAACTTTATGGGCTCAAATGAATTTGATCATTGGATATTTTTGTCCCTAGAAGTGTCATCATGTTTGTGTTAGTGTAGCTTCAGCATGTTCAGGATGATAGGATTAGAGTTTTTATGTTTCAAGATTATGTTTTCCTTCTTTTATACCCATATTCTGATTGCGAGACCATTTCAGGTGCAATTAACTGTAAAACACAATTGTTACTTACATTTCTCATAGCAAATACAACCAAATTGTTCAGGCTGAGAGCAAGTTACTATTGTGAAAGAAAAGAACATGTAATTTAATAATTTGAACACATTTTTGGGTGCTTTTCAATATAACGTTTTATGACTCTTTTATTTGATCCTATTAGGGTTCATAACTATATATTACAAACTGCAGATCTGCATAAAATGCTTTCTTCTCATTCCTTATTGTTTTTCAACCTGTGATTCACCATATTTGCAGTCTGCATACCCTTCCTTATCCATTAAAAAATGAAATAACATTCGGGAGATATAATATAATATAGATAATAGAGTTGAATAGTTAACTGTTAACTGAGCAAATGGTTGCTCAAAATAATATTTAGATAAGACATGGACATATCAGATTATAGATTTCCATGACCAATTTTGGTTACATTGAAGATAAGAAAAAATGATGAAGGTTTTTTTAAAAATACTTTAATGTTCTTGTTGCTTTTAGGTGTCTTTTCTAGAAGTTGTGAATTGCTTAATGAGAAATGTGTAAAAAAGCAGGAACATACTACATCAAAATATTATCCAGACGGAGAGAAAATTTCAGTCTTAGAAACTGAGATGTAAAACTGCCAATATAGAAAGGAAAATTCTACATATTCCAGAAACATAACTGAACACTGGGTGGTCTTAAATATGACTCTTCAGTTGCATTTTAAAAGAAGGTCGTTCAGAAAGCTATAACCTGAAGGTTTTATATTTGTTTCTTTCTGATTAATAACTGTGTATGTTTTATTCATTCAAAATATTCAAGACAGATCTTTTGAACAAATAATTAAGGCCACTTTTGTATAGTATACTATTTTTCTTAAACTGTACTGCCCCCATATGGACACAATGAGGAATATTCCATAATTGTTTATTTTACCTGGGATGAAAACCATTTTGATTTCAAGGTTGGAATTTATATTTCAAAAAAGGGAAAGTCCCAACTACTTGTTTCCCATTTCCCAAAAGATTTGGGAAAACCTCTGTCACAATTGAAGATTACTCTATATCTGATAGGGCACCTACATTTGCCCAAAGAAAACTTCTTGAAAATCAAACATTTGCAACAATTTTTAAAGTTAAAGAATTTTTATAAATTTTGCCTGGAGTTTGAACAGCAAAAGACTCTTGTTGTATAGCAGACACCCTCCATCTGTGGTACCTGGGCAGAGTAGACCATAAATCAAAATGTTTTGAGACTACAATATCAAGAGTGATATAGTATAGCTGCATAACCAAGGCATAATTGAATCAAATAATACTTAAAGTTGAGTCTCCATACAATTATTCTGGCTATTTAAAAACATGCTTGCTTTTATGCTTGGTTTTTTTCAGAGTGCATATGTGCATGCATTTTAAAAAGCATCAAGTTTAGTCTGGTAAAATTGCTTCCTTTATCTCCTTGTAAATTCTGGTCATTTTTCTTTTCTGAAAAGTGTAGTAAACCCTGGGTCAAGGTGTATTTTCAATTTTATATTGAATATAATATTTATGTAGCTTTGTCATCCAACATTCAGCATTATTTTCCTGATATCTGAAGCTAATTTAAATATGGCTTTTTAAACTTTTGCAATTCTAAAATCTGACCATTCTTATATTCAGGAAATTTGAAGCTGCATCTATAAAAGAAAAGTGCTGACGGCTATTGGAATTCTCTGAACAAGAAACATAAGTTGAACAGTTTCCAGTATTTCTTGGAATTCACTGGATTGATTTGTAGGCTTAAATTGGATGGGCTTTAAATAGAATGAAGATTGTAGGAAATAAAAATATTAATGACATTAAATATGCTGCTGCATTTTAAAAATGGGAATGGGGAAGAAAAGCTCTCACTTAGTTTTAATCAGAAGAACTATAGGCCAAGTTAATGGCATTCTTTATTCATTCCAATGAGTTAATTCACTGAATTATCTGATTGTCCCAGAGGGCTGTGTGTGGAAAGGATATTTACAAGTATAAGTGCAGAATTATACACTCTGTGTCTTCTCAACTCTAGTTTGTTTCATAAGGACAGGTAATTTGCTGCTTTCATCTAAATGTTGTCTCAAAGGGAAAAGCACAATGTATTTCAAAGTCTGTTAATCTGCAACTTCTCTTTGTAGGCAGGCACAAACATAGAAATAGCACTATGGTCTTAACAAAATAAAACTGCATATGCATTCAGTCTCTCTCTTCTGAGCAAAATCTCCCTCCTCAATTGTGTGAGTAATATATCAAACCTACAATTTTAATATCCACTTTCCTTAACTTGAAGAATAGTTTGTATGTGACTTCTACATTTACGATCTTCAATAGTGATGGATTTTTGCTGTTCAAAATTTGTTCCATTGTTTAGACATCTGCTTATCCTCCAGTTTTTATATAAAATGCACTGACATGTACATACATTACTAGGGTTGTCCAGCACTTTGGATTCAAAAACAAAATAGTGCTTTGGAGTATGTAGGGGCACAAACATAGCTCCTGTTGGCAACTCCACAAAGCAGCTGTTCCTTTTTCTAGTATCACCCAGCTGCTCCATAATCCTAGGAAAAAGTACACTTGGATTAAAGAGTTACACACAAGGGCTATGCACGTTCCCCTGCATGCTTAAGAGCACTTTTTTGCCTTTGTATTCTAAGCAATATGTAGTCCAATACTGTTATGACTCTATTCCACTTTAAATTCCATTCTCTGAGAAGTGGTTTATGTCATCTAATTGACACATCTAGTAGATTTGATTTAGGAAAATGATTTGTTACCATGTACAGGGTTATAAACCTTTGAGTTTTTGTCAAGGGTATATGTTAGGGTTGTTTTTTTTAGTTCTGTCAACTTAATTACATAATTCATCTTGAGATAATCTGGGTTTGCTTCAGTCAGCTTTTGATAACCTAGTGTTTTCCAGGTTTGTTGAGAATGAAACTTCCAGAATCACATTGGCCATGGCTAAAGAATAACCCAACTGGTTTAGATTTTTATCTGTTGAGGGAGCCAAGGTGGGAAGTGGAGCTTCTAATAATTTTGATTGATTTTCTTTTATATTTACAACAATGGCAATCCAAGAGAGAAAATATTTGTGGTAATGTTTAAGATATTAACAATTTTGATTCAGTGCACTCACTGTAATAACTGCAGTTTCCATAACAATTCCATATACTGTTTCAGCTCTTCCCCTCAGAACGCCGCTATAAGACATTGCATGCTACAACAACTAGACACAAAGATAGTTTCCCCCCCACCCCATTCCATCACTCTGCTAAACACCTAATTCCCACAGCACTGTCTTATGCCTAAGGATATTTATCCATGCAGTAGGTACCCATTTACCAATGTAGTAGGGCTATATTTACCCATATAGTAGGGTAACCTTTATCCTTTTAGCCATGTAATAGGGCTTTATTACTATTATGCTTCTATTTTTTTCTTATTACCTTCTCCTATTGTATCTTATGATTTATCACTTTGTTATTTGTATCTTATGATTTATGATTGATTCTTATGATTTATAAGAGCCGTGGTGGCGCAATGGTTAGAATGCAGTACTTCAGGCTAATTCACGGCTCACTCCAGGAGTTCGTAAGACTTGCCGAGTTCCAACTGAGTCGAAAAGGAGGAAGGCTCTAACCATTTTACTCCTGGGTCTATCAACCCCCGATATACGACTGAGACATTTGGAGAATCTCTCCCGACCTTTCGTGATACTTCGCCATATATTTAGATTCACGATAACGATAATAGTAAAACAACAAACAGACATGTGACTCTCGAATACGTAGAGAGACAAATTCCTTGTGTGTTCAATCACACTTGACCAATAAAAAATATTTTATATTCTATATATATTGTATGTGTAGGAACGATTTTAAAGCTAGGTTCCCAAAATATAAAATAGATTTGAATATTGCCTGATTATTGGTGTGGTGTGAAGTTTAGAAGATTTCAGGATTACATAAGAATAGTATGAAGACAGACATCCAAGATATTGCTATCTTTCCCTTCTTAGGTGTATTATAGGCAATAAATATATTGTGTCCTCCAATATATTTCCAAATAACTATTGCTAATTCCATTCTTCATGTGAGGAGGGATATTCCCATTCATACACAATACAGACTTTCCAATAATATTTGTTTTTACATTGTCTGAACCATACAGATTTTGCAAAAATATTATGCTCCTATTTCTCCTTTCCAGCTCTGTCCTCTAAATCATTTTAGCTGCCGGTCACTTCGGCAGAAAAAATGAATAGTTTGTTATGCACGTATGTATTCTGTGGTGTTGAAAACTTGGGTGCGTCTTTAATTTTTATATTTTATCTGAAGCCTAAAAGTCTATATTTTGACTTTTAGGTTTCAGATAACTTTGGTGTTATTCATTCACTTACCCTGCCAAAATGTATTTGAAACAAAATATGAATCTGCCGAAAGGCTTGAATGTTTATTCCTATTGTTGATCCTGAACTGCTGAAGTGTGTAGACCCCAACCTTTCCAACAGGGTTCAGAACTTTTTGTTTCCTTTGCAGCCCCAAGCAAAAATAATTTGTTTTATTCAGCTGTTAACCCTCCTGCAGGGAGCAGTGTCTTTTCTGCTTCCAAGAGGAACTGTAACTTCCAATGCTATCTCCAGCAGCAAGAGCAGCAAAGATTGCAATTTATTCATATATTTATTTAAAACATATGTGATACCACCAGCTCTGCAAGGAAATCTTTGGGAGTAATCTTTGGAGGAAACTAACAGTAATAGTATTTTTTTCTTAAAGGAAAAATACTTTTTTAAGGAAATAGGCTATTCTGTTACAATAATGTAACAGTTTATTTCCCTCAGAGTGGGAGAGAAAAAAACTCTTTTTCATTGGATTTAGGCAGGTGCATAATAAGGTGAATCTGCTCCCTTCTGAGGTATAACATAAAAATTATTTCATATATAAAAAACCTAATTGTGGCATCTGTATTCTTCTGTCTGACAGCAGTACAAAATGCCTTATGTGTATGCATTTGAACAAGTCATATGTGCCTCCATGAACTGCAACAGTTAAATGTAAGATATGAGTGCAGTAATTAAATATTATGTATGGAAACAAATCTGAACCAGGGGAACCAGTACTGATATAATTATTTTAAGGTGCAAAAGATCCAAGATTATTTTGGGCCATTGTATGAATATTCTAGTTAACTTCTTCAGCTAACGCTACAACTGAAAATGATCACAATATACGTTGATAATTTAATAATGTATGAATAGAATAGATTTTGGTGATAGAAAATCTAAACAATATCCTTTCCTTTATTGTCCTCTCAGTAAAACGAGACAAGATTGAATGTTTCTCAATTTAATGACTGATATTAAATACATTAGGTACCAGAATGCTTACATGTAGAACAGATTTGTTTCACTCCTGACATGTAAAAAAAATGTATTCTTCATAGGATGTTGCATGGTTAGGTTAATACTAGAAATTGAGTACATATGTCCATGCACATGCCTCCCCTATAATTAAATACAATTAAATAGCAGTCAACTTTTAATTTTCCTGCTGGGAGCTGATTTTTTGATCAATGTGTATTATGGTTAGTTGCTTAGTCAGTCAGATGCTTAGACTGGATTTGGCATTTTTGTCTTCCTATTGAATCCTTCCCAAGGACCTGGGATAGACAGCTATTATTGTTTAATAATATTAAAGGTATTGTCACAGAATGTGAACTACAGGTAAATAAAGCTGTCTTTTACAAATTATTATTATTATATACACAAAAATGTGGAATCGCAGCTGCCAGTTCTTTAGCTGGTGTTGGCCTTCATCTGCATCAAGCTCTTCCCAAGAACCTAGGGTGTTGTAATGTGCGAATCCAAGCAGTGTGGCTTTTTCTAATTCACAATAGAAATTTTTGCCAGTGCACAGATTTTCTAAGTGCCATCCAAGATTTTTTTGTATGGCACTCAGTGTCTGAGAACCACAGGAACCACTATGGCTAATTGTGATCTTCTATGATTCTACTATCACCTGGTATTGCCACATCAATTATCCACATTTCTTCTTTTCAATCACAGTTAAATCTGGTGTGCTATGAGGCAAGACTTTATCAGTTTGAATCAGAAGTCCCACAATATTTATTATTTATGAGATTGTCAAATCATAAAACTCAAGGTGATAATTTATTTGGGTCTCCAGAGTTCATCTAATTTATGAAATTGCTTAAAACCCTAAGACTGTAAAATACATGGTGCCAAAAAAGTATCATCCTTTAGCTTTATACTTCCGTATCAACAACAAGTTTTAAGATGTACAGTAGATGAGTTTGGTAGTAGTAGTATGTGAGGACGGAAAATGTTTGAGAAGTTATTTGGTTTGCCTTTTCTCTTCCAGTATAGACCTTTAAAATGTTGTTTCGTGTTGGGAATTTGATTTCTTGATTAGAAAGCCTAGCAATGTGATTAGTATTTTATCCATGGCCCTCTCTTCTGGATCATATCAATATGAAAGAATGTGAAACTATGAATAGAGATGTTCACAAAACCACGTAGCTGTATTTTTTTAAAAAATCCCAAGGTAACAAATATTGTTGCTCAAAACAACAAGCAGTAGAAAATATAAACATGTCTACTATGTCACTAAAATCTAGAACTCTTATATTTTTCTCTTTTGATATACATTTCCATGAACATTTCTGAGGGTCCTTCTTTTGGGTACTTATCTATTTTGGAAGCTAGGAGTAAGTAAAAGAAATTTGCTAATTTAGCAATGTTGGAAACAACCTCTATAGTTTAAACTCTGTTATTCTGTTCTGAATTTGTATCCTATCACTGGTTTTAGAAACGGATCACTCTTTCAAGCTGTAAAAGAATATTCTGAAAAAAAATATAATTCTGAAAAAGTTATAAAAGTGAAATTTATTGTCTATTGTACCTTAATATATTCTAGCAAACTGAGTTCTGCTATTCTCTGTGATTAGCAGAGATCTAGTTAAATAAGAGGGTACTGCAGAAGTCTCCATGTGATAGGATTGGATGCTCTCCAGATCACTGTACAGCATTACAGAGATGATAGCGCTTTGATTTGTTTGGATTTTGAAACACAGGTTGCTAAGTAAAGAAACTTTATATAACTTATGTCATGGTTCCGACAGATGAAACTCTTCAAAAGAACTTCGAGGCATTGTTTACCTTAAAGAATCTTTTATTTGAGAAACAAAGTATCAGCACTACATAGTTGAAACCAGAAACTAAATTCCCCTCCCCTGGATACAAAGTAACAAAGTGCAAATCCCTCCTCCAATAAATAGTCATAAATCACATCCCCCAATTTCTCCCCAGCTCTCCAGCCTGCCAAAACACTATCAGCTCTCGGCCCAATGTCCTTGGGTTCCCACGACTAAGTTATTATTGTTATGACTAGTTGGACTCTCATCCCTATTCCCCCTCCCAGCAGCAACTAATTCTGAAAGCAATAGAGAAAATGGCTGCATTTCCATCTGTTGTCAAAGCAAGAACATCCGATGTTAGCAGCGTTGAAAACTCATGTATAAAAACGATGAAGTGGCTTTGGTGTTCTGAAGTAGTCTCTAGAGTAGTCTTCACTGTTGAGATGTGCCAAGCCTTGGCTTTTCATTTCAGCTTTGAGAATTGCTGAAATAAACTTTAAAATCATTTTTATTTATATAATTCTTATTCCTAATGTTTTTATTTCCATTATATCCTTGCAAAATATGCAAAAGGTTTAAAGCCAGGGCAATGGTTAATATAAGTACTCTTCAATATCTTCATAAATGATTTAGATGAGGGAATAGAAGGGGATCTCATCAAATTTACAGATGACACTAAACTGGCAGGAATAGCCAACACCCCAGAAGACAAGCTCAGGATCCAAAAAGATCTTGACAGATTTGAACAATGGGCCCTATCTAACAAAATGATATTTAATGTGGAGAAAAGCAAGGTTTTACCTCTGGGCAGGAAAAACCAAATGTACAAGTACAGATTACGTGAAACCTGCCTCAAAAACAGTAACTGTGAGAGGAACCTTGGAGTCCTAGTGTACAATCACTTAAACATGAGTTAGCAGTGTGCGGCAGCAGCCAAAAAAGCTAATACAATCCTTGGTTGTATAAACAGAGGCATAGAATCAAAATCAGGTGAAGTACTAGTACTACTTTATAAAGCCTTAGTAAGGCCACATCTGGAATACTGCATCCAGTTTTGGTCACTACATTACAAAAAAGATGTTGAGACTTTGGAAAAAGTGCAGAGAAGAGCAACTAAGATGATTAAAGGCCTGGAGACTAACGGTTGCAGAATTTGGGAATGGCCAGTCTAGAGAAAAGAAGGACTAGGGGGGACATGATAGCAGTATTCCAGTATTTGAGAGGCTGCCACGAGGAGGTGGTCAATTTATTTTCCAAAGCACCAGAAGGCAACACAAGAAACAATGGATGGAAACTAATCAAGGAGAGAAGCAACCTGGAGTTAAAGAGAAACTTCCTAACAGTGAGGACAATTAACCAGTGGAACAGCTTACCTTCAGACATTGTGGGTGCTTCATCACTTGAGGTTTTTAAGAAGAGATTGGACAGCCACTTGTCTGAAATGATATAGGGACTCCTGCTTGAGCAGGGGGCTGGACTAGAAGATCTCCAAGGTCCCTTCCAGCTCTATTCTGATTATTATAAAAAAAGTTAAAAATTAAAAAGTCAAAATAAGTTAAAAATATTTTTGAAAACTTAAAATAAATTAAAATGTGCCAACCCCTCCATTATGGAACTTCAATATCAATGATTAAAAATACAGCAAAATAAGTGCTGAAAAAATAATAGGATGATCTTAGTCCCATTTGTTATTTTATTATGTTTGAATATTATCTGACAGAATCAGCTTATACATTTGTAGCATTCCCTCCCCTCCTCTTCCCTCCCCTCCCCTCTAGTTTCATATTATATTATTATGAAGCACTTTTTCTAGATACATTACTGTATTTTGAAAACAAAAACAATCACTTGAGACATTGTGTAGGCCTGATTGTCTTGAGAGCATGTAATAGATTCCTGTGCTTTGCAATCAGGCTGCATTCAAAAGAGGTAGCTGTGGTTTGGAGAATGCCTTGACCTGTAAACATAGCATTAGATATTCCAAATGTTTTCAGCATTGATGTATTAATCTCATTGCTTTTGTTTGTAATTGTTTTTATGTAGGAGCAGTGCTTTTAGCCAGCATGCAAGGATTAACTGTTAATATTGATCCAGTTTTATATACCTGGCTCATGTACCAACCTCAAAAACGGAACAGCAGACTAATGCAGCAGGTAGGATATTTTTGCATCTTTATTTATGGTCCTAAGGCAACATACAATACAAACGCAAGGCACAATACTGAAACATTAAAAATCTGATAAATCAGGAGAAATTAAATGCTCACATATCACTTACAATTTGTTTTACATATTGTAGAAAGCATTTGATTTGTGCCATAAGTATCACCATTCATTTAATAATGGTTTGAAGTTATGCTGGTGTAGCGGGGCTGGCTGAAAGGCTTTGCAGGAGTCTGCCTGGGGAGAGGGAAGCTCGGAAGGAAAGAAAAAGGAGCAAAGAAAGGCCCAACCCCACCAACGACAACGACAACAGCCTCTCTCTGGTCCACTTCAGCTTCTTCCTAAACTCCAAAATCGACTAGGGAAAGACACTTCCTCTCCCTTCCTCTCTCTCTCTCTCTCTCTTCCACCTTAAAATGACGAAAGAAAGCGCCCCCCCCCCGTTTAGGACTCACCTCCGTTCTCTCTCACCCTCCTCTCTCTAAGTTGCTGGGATTGCTAAATTCAGATTTTAACAATAAAGGAAAGGGGGAAGAGGTTTTGACACCGATGAGACCTGAGACTGCGAGCGATGACAGAAAAGAAGGAGAGGCTGGTCGTTACTGCTTTGGAGACTAGCAGCCATCCGAACTTTGATTATTGTTACTTGTGCATAGAAATTGTGGGGAGTTGTCCTTGCGGGGCAAGCTGTTACTGCAGAATGCTGACTACCTTTGTTCGTGTTCCTATCGCTGCCTGGAGCCGGGGTTTTCCCCACCCCACTTTTTTCCAAACGACCGCTGTGCAATCATTGACTATTGCTGCTATGACTGCCTGGGGCTGTTAAACACTGTCACACATTGACTATCAGAGCTAGGGACTGGTCATCTTTGTTCCTGAAAAGCCCCCCTTTGACGACGAGAGTCTGTCACCTACTTCGTGTGAGCTTCTGCTAGAAAAGACACTTTACTAACACCTTGAGAGTACAGTTGCAGAGAGTGACGGAGGGGAGCGGGGCTCGGAAAGCCTGGGCTTTGGTGGCCTCTGAGGGGGTAACACTACATTGGCATGGGAAAAAGGATCTTACAACCCATCCTTGAAATTGTGCCTGTCATGATCATGTGATCATAATTCAGGCACTTGGCAACTGACTCACATTTATGATATTTGCCATCACAAGTTTTGTGACCTTCCCAATCTGTTTCCACCATTTGCAAATTCACTTAACAAGCGTGTAATTCAACAAAAGACCATATTATTCGCTTAATAACAATGGTAACAATGGCTTCAAAATAGGGTCTGGTCATATGATGACTTATGTAATAACCAAAATTCTGATTGCAATTGTGATCACAAGTTGACAATTACCTGTAAAGTTAATAGGTCCAGCTAATGAATACATTCCATAGTTGGAAGAAAATGTTATAGTTTTTAAAGGTTTAATTTGACAACATTTGCATGGAAAGAAAATAAATTACTATAGCCCCAATATCTCTCAAATAAAGTGTGCGCACATGTGCGTGTGTGTGTGTGTATACACACATATATTTTTACAGATATACATATATAAAAACAGATATACCTTTCTGTTTTTAGTATTCTTAGATAGATAGATAGATAGATAGATAGATAGATAGATAGATATTCCATTTTCTATTGAAAGAATTCCCAAAGAGGGGGTAAATGAAACAACAAATATTCTAATTGCTTGGTTAGAAAACTACACCTTAAAATGAGCCACAGTATCCTCTATCTTGGGGGTATATTTCTAAAACAATAGAGATTGATTCTTTAGAGCAGTGGTTCTCAACCTTTTTAATGCCGCGACCCCAACCGGTCGTAAGTCGAGGACTAAACCAGTCATAAGTCAAGGACTAAACCGGTCGTAAGTCGAGGACTACCCAACCGGTCGTAAGTCGAGGACTTTCCCTGCCCGGGAGCGCCGCGCATGCGTGGTTCCGCCCCCTGCGCCGGCCGAGGCGTAGCTGGCAAACGGCAGAGACGGAGCAGGCCGACCACCAGCTGGCCCAGGCCAAGGGAGGTAAGGCACCCGCCGGAAAAGGGGGGAAAAATGGCGGACAGCCTTGCTTGGCGACCCCCATGAAATGGTCGATTGACCCCAAATGGGGTCCCGACCCACAGGTTGAGAACCACTGCTTTAGAGAAAGATTCTTGTAGCTAGCTGTCGAAACTTGCTTCTATAATTTGTTGAAATATAATGCAGTAAAATATAGAGAAAATGAAAACGTTATGTCCTTCTTGAGTTTATTAGACTAATTAAATTTAGACACATCACAAAAAAGATGTTGAGAGTTTGGAAAAAATTCAGAGAAGAGCAACTAAGATGATCAAAGGCCTGGAGACTAAAACATATGAAGAACGGCTGCAGGACTTGGGTTTGGCTAGTCTAAAGAAAAGAAGAAATAGGGAAGACATAATAGCAGTATTCCAGTATTTGAGGGGCTGCCACAAAGATGAGGGGGTCACGTTATTCACCAAAGCACCAGAGGGCAGGACAAGAAACAATGGTTGGAAACTGATCAAAGAGAGAAGCAACCTGGAACTAAGGAGAAACTTCCTGACATTGAGGACAATTAACCAGTGGAATAGCTTGTCCCCAGAAATCATGGGTGCTCCATCACTGGAAATTTTTAAAAAGAGGCTAGATAGTCACTTATCTGAGATGGACTATCTGAGATAGTCACTTATCTGAGATGGTCCAGCCCCCTGAGCAGGGGGCTGGACTAGAAGACCTCCAAGGTCCCTTCCAGCTCTATTCTAGTGCATTATCTATTAATCAAATTAAGGCTTTGTAAATAAATAATGTAGTTATTGAATAAGTTGGTGTTTTTGAGTTTTCTTTCTAAGATATATTTTTATAATATTTGTGAAAAATGATATTTACTGGTAAAATTTTCAGTAGATCTTTTTTTACATTTTGGCATTTTTCTCAATGCCATAGCAATTAACATTGATACATGAAGTATAGATGAGAGAAATAGACATGAGGGAAAATATACCTGAAAGGAAACCAAAAGCACTGACATCTGAAACCTATGTCATCTCAACTTTGACATCAAGTTATTATGGATTTGCCGTCAAATTGAGAAAATCCAGAAATCTAAAATACAAACCTCCTAAAAAGATTCAGTTATTAAGTAATTAAGTAACTAGCAAGTGCATATATTCTAGCATCATATTTGTCAGCATCAGTAGTATTAAAAAGTAGGTAAGTGACTTGCTAGTTATAAATAGGCACAACTTGAATAATAGTCTTTGATTGAAAGTTGATCATGATTGAAGATAGAAGCACATAAGTAGACTTCACTTGTTTTTAGAAAGATATCTCAAGAGCCTTTTAACTTTGAAAGTTTGGAAAATAATACTGTAAAGAAATGATGAAAAGCTTTTAAAGCGTGTAAAATTGGCTAGAATCCACTCAATTTTAATATACAGTATGTTAGATAGATTTCTTAGAATATGGTTGTGATGAGATCACATTTTTTAAGTAGTTCCAAAAGAAATCCATGGAACAAATTGTAAAGTACATACTTGCCTGAAAATAGNTTTATCAATAAGATTAAAACTTTTAAATGTTATTATTAAGCTATGACTTTACTCTTACAGATTTAGTAAAGTTAAAAATAGCAGTGCTTTTCTCCTGCTCAAAACTTGTTATAAACATGGCATGTTGAAGGAAAGGTCTTCAACATTATGCATTTTTAATGTAATATGAGTTTAAAATGAGTTTTAAAAACATAACATAATGCACTACATTTGTGCTTTTCCTACTACACAGAAAATCCAGGGTGGATTATGGCGGCTGTTACTTATTTGAGCAAAGTTCCTGTTGTGACTATGTGGTTAGTGTTATAGGGGCAAAAGAGGATGTTTTCTTATATTTGCAGTTGGCTTCTGCGTGTGTCTAAACATTTCTTTTTATTTCAAATGGTGAACAATGTTGACATTTACTGAAAAACAATATAAAACCCATGGCAAGGCTTTTGAATGCCTGCATAAATTTACATAATGTCTTCTGACTTTATTGGGTACTAGTAAAATATGGTATTTATTTCCTTTTTAAAAAGTATCCTGAAATTTAGAATTATATATAATACTAATCTACAAATAGTAGAATAATGGCCTAGTTACTCTTTATTAATTTATTCACAGTTTAGCTCTTTTACCCCACAAAGAATCGTGTGAAAGATATTTCTGTAGAGAAAGCTGGTTAGATGATCTTTCATCATGAACGTAAATGGAATCATTTAAGATCTTGTAATCAATGCTGGATAACAGAGAAGATAATGATAATAATAATGATAAAGTTGGAAGGGACCTTGGAGGTCATCTAGTCCAACTCCCTGCTCAGGCAGGAAACCCTATACCATTTCGGACAAATGGCTGTCCAGTTTCTTCTTAAAAACTTCCAGTGTTGGCGCATTCACCGCTTCCATTCACCGCTTCTGGAGGCAGGTTGTTCCACTGGTTAATTGTTCTAACTGTCAGGAAGTTTCTCCTTAGTTGTAGGTTGCTTCTCTTTTTGGTTAGTTTCCACCCGTCTGCTCATATAAATTAATAAATGGGTGGCTTACGTCATCATAAAAGCAAAAATATAAAATTTTACAAATTTTACAATCATTAAAATTTTAAATATTAAAAGTTAACAAAAATGAAATAAATTAGGGACTAAAGAAGTGGAGTTGGGATCTTCTTCCTAGTCCACTAACTACCTCCAGTGTGGACCACCTTCCCCAATCAGGGCCCAGAGCAAAAAACAGAGCTAAGTTTGGAAAATGTAAGTAATTTAAGACTTACATAATAATACTGGCAAGACTAATGCAAATATGGAATGTAAATGAAAGCTTCTTTAATAGTACGAAAATATATATGCTGTTTTAGAAAAGCTGGAAGAGATTTTGGAAGATACTGCATGGTGTCTTTTGATTAATTTATTGTAGATACTTGCAAAATGAGGGTGTTGTTTTGTTTTGTCCCTGCTTCACAGGAACATTCCCATGTCATAGACAGTCTCCTGCGTCCTCCGAAAAAACTTTTCAGGTTTTGTAGTAAGATAGTTAAAAAAAGGAGCAAATGAGAATATTTTACATCTTAACCAGAAAAAATAATAGATCATTAAGATCAAGAAGATCGCACAAACTGATTATAAACAACGACATAACACTTTCACTTTTTGTGTGAACATAGAATTGAAAAATAAAAAGTTGACAATGAGCATGTTAAAATATTGTGGGATTTCCAAATACAAACCCATAAGTCTTGGCTCATAACATACCAGATTTAATTGTGGTTAAAAAGAAGAAAGTGTAAATGCTTGATTATTGGCACACTGAGTGCCATGTCAAAAACACTTAGGCAGCATTTACAAAATCTGCACACTGATAAAATTTCCATCTACTACCCTGATAGATTATGATAGGGGTCCTCAACCCCCAGTCCGTGGACCAGTCCCGGGCCGTGGCATGCCAGCAACTAGGCCATGCAAAGAAGTGAAGCCCCATCTGCGGGATGCAGGCAGCACACAAAACCACAACCCCTCTGGTCCACAGAAAAACCTTTTTCCATGGAACTAGTCCCTGGTGCCCAAAAGGTTGGGGGCCCCTGGATTATGGTTGGGAGTCAAAAGGGTTTTTAGGGGGCCGCTGGGTTTTTAGGAAGAGTTGAATGCATATGAATCCCAACCCTTGCTACAGAACTGGCAGTTGTGCTTTCACATTTTTGTTTTAATAACAACAACAACAACAATAACAACAACAATGAAAATAACAATGATAATAATAATGATAATAATAATAAAACATCTTGAAGAATATTTCTATTATGGAAAACAGAACTGTGGACTTATAACACATAGGGTTACCACAACATTAAAATTGTTTTCTGGAATTATAGCAAGGATAATATGTGCTAATTTGAAAAAAAAATGCATTTTTTCCAGTGGAACAAAATGGGACTCGCTAAATTCACATGGCATAAGATCAGCTACTTATTGAAAAAAATTATCATTAAAAGTTTTTTTATGGTCTAAATAGATTATACAAAGGCTTGTAAGTCATTTCTCATAGTTGGATTCGGAAACGCTTGGAAATGTTTGGAATAAACTTAAATATTAAAAGATTTTTGGATGTTATTTGCTTCCTGGGAAACCACCCTTACAGAATATGGGAGAAATTTGGAAGAAGCAAGAATAAAACCAGATCTGTTTCAAAGTAACACATTGTCACCATTGCTCTTTGTACAAGCAGTGATTCAATTTACAAGTATTCTGAACAGAATCAGTTATAAGTAAAAATTCACAAACAAAGCTCTCCAAATAAGCTATTTTCTTTATAGAGATAACCTAAAACTATACTGAATCAGAATTTACAATTGAGTCTCTGTCAGGTATTAGTCTGTATATTTAATAAAGATACAAGAATGAAATTTGGACAGGATAAAGGTGCAATTTGGCAATGAAAGAAGGTAAGATTACAGGAGAAAATGGGTTACACCTAATGAATGGAATGGTGATTAGGCACCAGGCACCTGAAGAAGGATACAAATATTTAGAATTAAAGGAAGCTTCTGATTAATTGCACAGCCAAGTTAAAACACAGATAATTTAAGTTATTTCAAACAATTTGAGGGGCTTTTTTAACAAAAACTAAACTAAATGGTGGAAATATTGCTAAAACAATAAACACTTGGGCAGTCATTGTAATTAAATATACTGCAGGAGTAATTGATTGGCTTCAAGCCAAATTGAACAATCTTGATCAGTAAAACAACAAAATTAATGACCATAAATCATGCACTTCACCTCAGAAGTGACATTCATAGATTATATGTATTCAGAATTAGAGGTGGTAGAGGACTATTGCAAGTAAAACAAACTATGGAATAAGAAAAATATAGTCTGAATGATTACATCTGGAAAAGAAAATAGACTGTGCTTATGGAACTTCACAAGGAAAGCCTTCTGAAGTAACACAAAAGAGCTAAATTAGAATACAAGACTAAGATAATTCAAAATCGGATTAACATCTGGTAAAACAAACCACTCCATGGTGAATGTTTGTATGAGACTGAAGGAAAAGTGAATCAAAATCTAACATGGGTTCTAGCTGAAATCTGTTAATTTAAAAAGGAAATCAAGGGAATAATTCAAAGCCAGAATATGGTGAGATGGCTGCATATAAATTTAATAAATAAATAAATAATTGAATGGAGTCTCTTGAAGACTGTTGCTAGATTAGTTACTTACTGAACAGTGACCTCCAGATGTCCATTCTGCAACATTTTATTGTAAGCAATATCCGATTCTGTACTTCATTTTTTAAGGAAGAAATTAATTTCTTTTATTAGGTTTATTTGTTTTATGCCCTGATCTGTTTTTGCGTGTATGAAAAAGTAGGTTTGCTGCAATATATCTGGCCAGATAAGAGTACTGCTGATAGAAATATTTGCTGAATAAATACTTGTTTCCATTTTTTGATCCAGTTCCTAGGCATGGAGGATTATTGGAACAACCGCAATTTATAAGTGAACTCTGTGAAAAGAGGAAGGGAGGGCTGCATTTAATTTTGCTTGTCCTGCAATTCTACTGAATTACTTGTTGTGTTTCTCTTTCCCTCCTTTTTTTTTTATTCTGATAGGCTGGATCTGTCTCTCTCGGGACACCTGTCACAAGGAAAAAAGATGATGAGATGTCAGTTGGGAGCACACCATTGATTAAGCATCAGTCAAATCAGGCTTCTGAATATGCCAGTAGCCCTGTAAAAACAAAAACTGTAACAGGTGTGTCTGCTTTAATTCAGTTTGCAATTATTTATATAATTTTACGATTTAAATGGTAAGAATTTCAATGTCAATCAAGGTAAAATTTACTAGAAGATTACTTCAATTTTTTTCTAATTACCATCCAGTTTTGTAATCAATTAAGCTGTTTTAAAAATACATACAATAATTATCACATCAAGTTGGTAGTGCTGAAGTGATACCTCAGTCCAGGGAGAGAAGCATGTGAAAGAGATTCAGAGCAACTCCATCTTAATTATACTAGATATAATTTAATCAGGAAAATTGCTTTGATAGGTTTTTAAAATTCTGCTCCTACCAACAATGAATATCTTTCTAGAAATCCAAGTGGTTCTGATTTCTTGAAATAGGCAGCCTTGCAGGGCTTGTAATCAACTTTGAAGGCCTCTCAAAGCAGTTGTCCCACTCAAGGAATATCTAATGTGTTGAAGGCTTTGAATTGCTTTGAGTCTTCTCTCATGCTTCCTCCCTCCTTTAGACTGGCTCTTTTGCAATGGACCTGTTTCCTTCTCTGCTTTCCCAGGGTCTGTTATACTTTTCCTCACACATGAGATATGTTGCTAGATCCTTACTGATTTGTGGAAAATAACTCCATAGAAAAAGGCAAGGAAACTTTAGAAAAGATCATAGTTTGTAATGGATAAAAAGGATTGCCTTGAAGGACAGGGGAAAGATACACTACCAAGGCAATGATCAGATAAACAGAATTTGAGCCCAGACCAAGAAAATAATTAGCAAAAAGATCTCAAACAAGAGGGAGGAAAGGTAGCAGGGTTCCATTATTATTAGCTAGCATTTATTAGCTATTCTAATAAAAGTAGCTTAAATCTTCAAGGTGCCTATTTTCTTAGTCAGATTAACCTGACATCTATCCAAAATCGAAGATAATCAGGAAGTAAGCACTCTTAAAAATGATAATGTATTTGAACTATGCAGCAATAGCTTCCCTTGATAAAACCAGTACAATAGTTTGATAAAGGACAATGGAGTTCTGCTTCCTTAAGACCTATAAAGCCCTCAGCATTATAAGACACAATGTGTGGAACAAATATTTATGAATTACCAAGATTAAGATTATACGATTTGTTGTTTTTTTTGTTTAAGGAAATATCTTTTTCCAGGGATAACCCCTAATCTATACTGATAGGTAACTAATTTTCTTTCTTTGCTTTTGTGTCTTAATTCCTACTGTCTCTCTATTTTTCTTCTAAAAATCCAGAGAAAGATCTCCTTTTAGATGTTCCATTCATGAAGTAAATTTATGAGGAATGGGCTGTGAGCCAAGCAAATCATGATCAAAAGATCAGTAAGAGAACAGAGTTTTAGAACTTAAGGACATTTATAAGCTTCAAATTTGGAGTATAAAGGAGCTTATTAATGCTGGTGAACACTAAAACTAGGATTCAGTTATGACTAATTTTGGTTTTACTGGGATTATTAGGTATATAGTAACATGTACTCCATTTAGCAAGCTATTTGGTCTTTCTTTTATTTTTTTTAAAGAATCACGACCATTATCGGTACCAGTGAAAGCCATGCTTAATTCAACTGAAATGTGCAGCAAAAGTTCTGAGGAAAGAATGAAAGAATTTATTAGTGTGGTATGGAATGCAGTTAAGTGCCTTACTCTTCAGGTAAGAAATTGTGGATGGGAAATGAAAGAAAAGAATATTTTGATGTACTTTTAGAATCTTCCGTTATTTTGAAATTTCTATGAAATAAGTTCCCATTTTAAGGTTATATGGGGAATAATGAAGCCAAATTTCATTTGACCAAAATGGAATGATGAAGCCAAATTAATTAAACTTTTCAAGATAAGTAAGCATTGGGTTAGATACCTTTATGTTCTATTGTATATAGTCAGGTGTAACAAAAACAATGCTAGAGTGCAAACTTTCCATAATAAAGTTTTTTAAATTATTTATATAGCATCTTAGAGCAGTTTGTCTAGTTAGTTAGACTGTATTTAATCCACTGCAATGTACTCTATTTGGGGATACCTTGAAGACCATTTGGGAACTTTAGTTGACTGCCTATAAGTTTCCAAGTATAGTTCAAAATCTTATGAAGCCCTAAAGGTCATGTAACTACAAGGGACACTAATTTTCTCCTTATGTCAAGGGTTGGCTTCTCCAAACCGGCTATAATATAACTTAATACTCCATTAATACTACAGTTTCCAAGATCAGTTTAGTCTACTTATTACTACAAATGTTCTTTCTTTTTGAAATTTTTGTTGATGACACGATTGGCACAATTTTAAGAAAGTGTGCTTATTGATGGAAAAGACAAATAAAACATGTTTTATCTTCATTATGTGATAGATTTTACTATCTTTTATTGGTCTTTCATTATAGACTGCTGGATAAAGAGTATGATCTTTACATAATCAAAATAGGAGAAGAATCTATTTCAAGAAATTGTAACACTTGTATGTTAAAAACAAGCAATTATGTTCAGTATTGGCAAAATAACACGTTGCTACCAAAACTGAAATTCAATCCTTGAAACAGAAAAGATGTTACCATGGAAAAATAAAGTAACACTTAGTGCAGCTGTGATGCATTAATGAATAGAAGCTTTTTTAAAAAAAAAATCATTTGTATATGGTATGGCTTAGTGGATCTCAACCAGATGGTTTCCTTGAACAGGATCTGACCTTCATCTTGAGGATTTCTTACTGGGAAATTATTTCATTTTCTCCCCTTTTATTTGTCAGTTCTTTACATTAATGTAAGATTTACTGTTGTAGATTTATATTGTTATATAAATTAGTCACATTTTATCTTAAGTTTACAGTATTAAACATGTAGTTTAATAGTGGTTTTCAAAGTGTAAAAACAATATAATATATGTAATATGTCGCATTAATGTAAGCTAAGGATACAGGAATTTGAAGATAGTTTAACATTATACCTATCAGTAAAGAGATCAGTGGCACCTTCTCATTTTTTAATGCAACAACTTATAAGATTTTTAGTTGCATTTTTTCTCTCTGCTACTATTATATGCCAAAGGGTAAGTTCACCTGCATTTGGTGGTTGTAAAAGGAAAGTTTTACGTACATTTTTGAACATGCATTCAGCTATGTAAGCAAAATTATTGTTTTGTACATTAAAAGTTGATCATATGTGACCTCAATAGATATTGTATATATTCATGCTTTTAGAGGATTGCATATGCAATTAGTTCATTTTCAGACAGTAATTTCATAAGAACATAGAAGTAATGTTGAAATATGATTCTTATTTTAAATGTTAGTATCTAAGTTAATCAAAGGATTTAAAACTTACTCAAGGTGACCAGCTCTACAAATATTTGTCTTCTGAACATATGTACCTATTTTCTTGGCTTCTTCTTGAGTTGTTTTCAGATAAGGAATAGAATTAGACTCCTGAGCACAGGTCTGAGAACAAGGACAATAATATCCTCACCCCCATTTTCACGCTCAAAGAAAAGAGAATAATGTGAATGTAAGAATTGCTACGCAGGAGTAGCTCATAATATACCTGGCTAAGATTCTTTTTCTTATAAGGCAAATAAAGCTCGTGACCACGGCAGCATATGGACAACTAAAGGAAATGCAGATAGCATAATTAATACATTTCTAGAACTTGTCTGTTTAGAGAAGTATAACAAAATCTGAGCACATGCAGGAATCAGTTCCAGCTAGTGTCAACATTGCAAAGCTCAACTGAAAGCATCCTTTTTTTTAATGTGACTGATTTGATGGATGATCGCTGAAGAAAACCAAGTTTCCCACCCAGCACTGGGTGGAATTTCAGTATTCTCCATAATTTTTTCCTTACTCTATGGATAACAATATTAATGATATAATGGAAAAGAGAGTGAAGACATAACATCTGCATTTTCATACATTAGAATTAGAAAGTTGCTAGGATGTAAAGAAGTAAAATCAGAGGAAGTGAGCAGTATCCATTAGCTGTAGCTGAACTCATGTTGCTAAAATGTCATAATCTAATGCAATTTAATCTTAAACTCCAATTTATTATTTCATATACCGTATAAAATTTTCCATTTTTGGGTATATAAACTTGAGTAAAAACTAATAAAGCAACCTCACTGCTAAAAATTATAGAGAACTTAATAGAGAAAATGGGGTGGGTGTGTCTCAGATGAATTGGATTTTTTTTTCCTTTTAACCAAATTACCCACTTAGTAGGGAAGCTGATGTCACATCCTATGAACAGCTTTGGCTGTAGATCAGGTATCCACAAACTCCCCTTGTCAAGTTTAGTATGGAATTTGACCCAGTCAGGATCCCTAGATCAATTCTTGCACTTGGGTTAAGCTAAAAAATTTGGTCCATCTCACTTATAGCTCTCCTATTAAAATACTTTATCAGCTTTTCTTTCTAAAGCACTAACATAAATTATCTATAATTCTTTATTCAGTTTTTACTTATCTGTAATATAGTAACCTGTCAAACAAACCTGAAATAGAATTATCTAGATCATATTTATCATATACTTAAATTATTTAGTGCTCAGTGCTCTATATTCAGGTATCAGCATTATGAGGACAAGATAAGTTTTTTAGGGGTGTGTTGTAACTTATTCTTTATAAATTTTGTCTTATCAACAATTGTTAAGTCTATAGAGGTACTTTGTTTGAGTTTTATGTGTGTTGATATGTCAATATTATTTTTAAAGATGGCACACACATTTTTTTCTCTAAAGGTTGACTTCCTAGATACTTTCAGTCCTTTTTTCTGTAAGAGGAAAGCTGGAAGCTTTCTGGTTTTAGGGGGTGTTGTTTTTTTTAAAATCTAAACATGAAGCTAAATTGCCCAGGAGATTATGTTGGTTATCGCATTCCATGTGCACATAGCTACAGAACACAAACAGTGCTAGCTGTATGCGGTTTTGGCAATAATGAGAATATTTGGCAATGTAACAAAGGTGGTATTTTAGCTGCATTTCTTGAGAATGATGCAGTCTTCATAATACACGTCATTCTCTGTGAACTTCAAAGAAATGGAAAAAATTGTCACTAAAAGAAGCAAGATTTGAGTCAATTCTGAAGTCTTAGTTTATGCTATCAGAAGCTAACAAACTACAAATGGATTTTTGTTGTTGTTAAATTTTCTGTGAGTACACTTTCCAAATCAATCATCTTCCTTAGTAAAAGATGTGTGAAAAGGCAGATAGGCATGTTTTTCTGCCAGTTTTCCTGAATAAATCAATAGGACTTTTCTTAGGTATTGACTGACACACACACACACACACACACACACATTACAAAAATACAGATCACGTGGTGTGGTTATCTTTTTTTATTATTTAAACATGAAAAATATCTAGTAACCGATTTTGATGCTTGTTATCCTATGAACCTTAGATTTAGGGCCACAGTAAGTGTGTTGTTTTTTTCTTTCAGCTGGAAGTGCAGTCATGCTGTGTGTTCATTCCCAATGACAGCCTGCCATCTCCCAGTACTATTGTGTCTGGTGATATTCCTGGCACTGTCCGTAGTTGGTATCATGGGCAGACTAGTATGCCTGGAACTCTTGTCATTTGCTTACCTCTTCTAAAGATTATGAGTGCAGGGCACAAGTACATGGAACCCCTCCAAGAGATTCCCTTTATTGTGCCAAGACCAATACTTGAAGAAGGTAAGAGATAACAAATTCCAAAAGAACGAGTGTTATAATGAGGTACTATTTTCTAAGATGAATTTTGTAGCTTGACATCAACATTCTTCTTTAATCTTTTCAAAATGCTTCATTCTTTTTAAAATGCTTGATCAACTATTTTTTATTACTTTTTTAAACATTTTTTTCATTTTTTAAATGCTCTTTGCGTGACACAAGAATTAAATAAAGGAGAATATTTGTAGCTTGAGGTTGAAATGGGTGTTATCTGAGCTTGGTTGTTTTCTTGCAGACATTTCATTATCCAAACTAGGTAACATCATCAGTGTTCAGCACTTTGGTAATGAAATGTCTGTAAGTTTAAGCCTAATATTTTATGAATGGATCATATTTGACTATATTTGTGAATAACAAATGTTTTCATCTCCCATATCCCCATGGGATAAAAACATGCATACCTAGTTAAATGTAACCTAATACTTTTACTTCTGGTAACCCAAGAATAATATTTGCCTGTATTATTATTTAAAGACAATTTCCTTCCCCTGATGTAGGACATAAAGTGAAGTAAGGCTAAGAAAGGCAACAGGGAATGCCAAGAAAGAGGCAACTAAATCTGTGGCTTTACTATAAGATGGTGACATTTGTCAAATATTATTTATCAATAGAAGAACTCTGTGTAGCTCAGAATTGAACTGTGGGGTCCTTGGTTCTCTCTGAGCTTGATTGTTTTAGTTGCATTAATGATGTTACCTAATGAAATTCCTGCAAGAAAACAACCATGTTCAGAGAGCACCAAGGACTCCACTACTATTAATCTAGAAAATAGTCTTCTAGATAGTCTTCTTAATAGTCTTATTAAGTAGGAAATGATATTTAGGTATTCTGTTTCATTCATTCATTTATTTAGTAATGGAGATACTGCAATAATAGCAATCATAGTGTTTTGTTCATTGCATTTGCATCAATTTCCTAACTGGAAAATTTCTTCAAAACAAAATGCATTGTTTTTAACAAAGCATCTTTTATCTAAACATCTTTTTGCTCCCACACATACAAAGAGTCATCATATCAGAGCTCTCCTGTAGCAGAATTGAATTATCCCAGAATATCATGCTTCCTCTCAGAGTCTTGTGAACATAATTGCTGTCCTTAAAACACACCCACATACACACCTCCCATAGTTAAACAAAAGAGCATTAGGAAAATAGAAGAGATTACTTTTCTCTTTTATTACTTTTATATGAAAGCTGGTGACTACACTGTAACTTTAGTAATGTGTTACTCAAAGTAACATTTAAGATATTTTTATCTCTTTCTGAATCCCAGTAATTAACACTATCTCTTCTAGCAAAAGATAAACATCAAAGGGCATGATCCAGAAAAGCCAAATTAATTAATTTAGAGAATATCTCTGATCCAAATTTAGAAGGTCACTTTGTCATTAAATTTTAACAAGTCAAACCCGTTGTAATTTGAGCTATAGTTGTTATGTTACATCCATCTACGTTTTGTTTCTTATATTTACACGTATAAGTACTACACACGTAACATACTATACAAATTATAGACGTTTCCTTTAATTGTGAAGACACATACATAACATAGAATGTGATCTTGAATAGTATCACTAAATACTAGAACTAGACTTCTAGTGCTAGAGAAGACTCCTGCGAGTCCCCTGGACTGCAAGGCGATCAAACCGGTCAGTCCTAGAGGAGATCAACCCTGACTGCTCTTTAGAAGGCCAGATCCTGAAGTTGAAACTCAAGTACTTTGGGTACCTAATGAGAAGGAAGGACTCACTGGAGAAGAGCCTAATGCTGGGAAAGATTGAGGGCAATAGAAGAAGGGGACGACAGAGAATGAAGTGGCTGGATGGAGTCACTGAAGCAGTAGGCGTGAGCTTAAATGGACTCCAGAAGATGGTAGAGGACAGGAAGGCCTGGAGGAACGTTGTCCATGGGGTCGCGATGGGTCGGACATGACTTCGCAACTAACAACAACAAGACTTCTATTAGTTTTGTGAAGGAATAATCCAAAAGTATTTTAGTTAGTTTTATATGAGGATAATCCACATTTGAATGATTCCTTTATGTACATATTTTACTTTTGTTTTTGCTTTCCTTTTGATTAACAAGGAGATGCTTTTCCTTGGACAATCAGTCTGAATTATTTCAGCATCTATACGCTTCTGGGGCAGCAGTTGACCCTTAATATCATAGAACCTGTTGGCTGCACTTCTACTCTGGCAGTTACTTCACAAGTGTTGCCCACTGCAGGATCAGAATCCAGGCACTCATTTGTTGTATGTCTTCATGTTGACCTTGAATCGCTTGAAGTAAAATGCTCAAATCCTCAGGTTGGTGCATTTAATTTATTGGAATAAATTAAAATTGCTTAATTTAAGTATTGTTCTGGATTCTATAAGAATTGTGTTTTTTTTCTCTTTTAAGCATCTTTCCTATAAAAACTAAGTCATCAAGATCAGGGTACTTAGATTAAGATTTGCTTTGAAGCTCTTTCATGTTTCGTAATTTAGATTCATCTGTAATAGCTATAGCACATAAGTGCATCTTGGAATTGATGGAATGAAATCACTTGCAGATGTATTGTTAAATGTTGAGGCCCTGCTTTGCTGTCAAAGTGGATACATTTGTTGAAATGAATTAATGTACTCTTTGTAGAAATTAACAAAGGTACCTGATCTCATTAAGCATCAAATTATTTCAACTAAAGAAAAAATACCTTCTATGAGGGTAATAGAAAATGACTTTATTTATATAAATATTTTCTTTCTTCTTTTCCAACCAAGCAGTCACTCAACATGGTTAGCCATGAATCAAATATAAAAACAAGTTTAAAATGTAAAGAATGCACAGAAATAAAATACCAGTGCCACTCAGTAGTTACAAAAAGGAGTAAAAGTAGAAACAGTCCCTTAAATAAGGATAGAATACAAGATCAATCAATTTAAAAGAACACAAATCACAGAATCTGAAGGGTTGAGAAACAGCCTGCTGAATATTCTAGAGCAGTGGTTCTCAACCTTTTTAATGCCGTGACCCCCAACCGGTCGTAAGTCGAGGACTAAACCGGTCGTAAGTCGAGGACTAAACCGGTCGTAAGTCGAGGACTACCCAATTGGTCGTAAGTCGAGGACTTTCCCTGCCCAGGAGTGCCGCGCATGCGTGGTTCCGCCCCTGTGCCGGCCGACACGTAGCTGGCAAGCGGCAGAGACGGAGCAGGCCGACCACCAGCTGGCCCAGCCCAAGGGAGGTAAGGCACCCGCCGGAAAAGGGGAAAAAAATGGCGGACAGCCTTGCTTGGCGACCCCCGTGAAATGGTCGATCGACCCCAAATGGGGTCGCGACCCATAGGTTGAGAACCGCTGTTCTAGAGCAATACATACTATCATATGACGTTAGCTTTCTGTGGATCATTTTCCTTTGTGAAATATTTGTTGAATCTTGAAATTTGCCCAATCTTCCACTAGTAATTATTCCCAATGAAAAAGTGAGAAATATTGTAACAAATTTCGAAGGATTTAAAAAAAAAAAAAGATATTACAGAAACTTGATTCAATGGATATGTACCTGGTGTACTGATAGGGTTACAAGATGTGATGACTTATTAATTTATATTTCTTCAGGCCCTTGGAAAAGTGCTGCTGAATTTGTATTCTGTTTACAGCAATAAATACTAGTGCAATTTATAAGGAATCTATGAAATTTGAATAGGATAGAGGCTATCTCTGCATTGTTAGTCTTATGGTTATAAGAAAAGTTAATTAAGCTAACAGCATTTAAATTGAAGTGTTGAAATTAGGTATAAAAATACCTCATATGGTTTCTTATTGATTGATTGTGTGCCATCAAGTCAATATTAATTCTTAATGAACACATAGACTTTCTCCATGACATTCTGTTTCTAATCTGGCCTTTCAGATATTTTTTCAAAACATTAGATGGCTCTTTTTCATTATATTATATTTATGTGTTGATAAAATACTTTTAATTTGTGTCACATGGAATCTGCATGTGCATAACCTATTTTCCCCTCCCCCTCCTTTCGTCCTATCTCATGCTAATTTAAATCTTAAATC
>NW_015386145.1:561140-620196 GCF_001527695.2 Protobothrops mucrosquamatus | reverse complement strand
AATAACCGGAGCCAAGGTCCAAGTCCAGAATCCAAGCACAAAATCCAAGATTCAATCAGATGAGGCATAGGTCCAGAATCAAGGAAACACAAAAGCAGGGAAGTGAATGGTTGTTTCCAATGCCACTTTGCTCTATGCCTTGGATTAAGTAGGCACCAGCTGGTGCAGCTTATTAGGAGGGGTGAGGCTGCCTCTTTGTGAGTAGCCTTGCCGACCTCTGTTGTGCCTCCCTCCGCTTGGCTCTACGCACCCTGGGATCCGTTGAGGGAAGCAATTCCTCCTTGCCTCCACTGACTGACTGCAGCTACGCCCCTTCTCCACTCATGCCTCTGGCTGGTCATCCGACTTCCAGGCAGCAATTGTGTCTCTTCTCTCTCCTCTTCAGCCAAGTCTTTAGCTGCTTGCTCCTCTGTCAGTCTTATCAATATTCTTGGCTTCTCCTCCTCTTGCTCATTCACTCCTGGCATGGAGTCTCTGTGTCCTCCAGATGCTCTTCCGCACCCTACTCTGGAGCCGGCTTTCCCTTATCTTCTGAGCTGGCATCTGGAGAAGCCATTATAGCTGCTCAGAATCATTTGTTGAGATGGGCAGTCATACAAATTGATTGATTGATTGATTGATTGATTGATTGATTGATTGATTGATTGATTGATCGATCGATCGATCGATCGATCGATCGATCGATCGAATGATAGATAGACAGGCTTTCCATCTAAACACTACCAGGCTATAATGCACAAATTTCATAGATCTGAAATAGTCTGAATGATTCACATTTATTCATGTCATTTGCATTATTATATAACTTGTTGCTAATGGGAAAAAGTGGATTTAAGAGACATTTGGCTTTAGCAGATCCCTCTCAGCCCCTTCATCTATTGAACTGAAATTTTAATGTATTATATCTATCAGGCATTGTTACTCATGTATGCCAGTTTTAATTTATGATTTTATTACTAAATACTATTACTAATTACTAGCTTAAAGTTATTACAAATATGAACATTTGAGAGTGTTAACAAATGCTTGTATATAAATGTGTATGGAAGCTTTGCTATGAATGTTAACTTTTAGGATTAAATTAAAACATTTAAATATTAATGTAAATTTTGCAGGATGTAAGGAAATTCTCCAGTGTTGTATCAATACAAAAGCAGCTCAGGAAGATCTGAAAGGATAAATTATGTTCTCATATCCACAAATCAAGTCCTGCTTTATATCAAAACTAGACAGATAGCAATGTTTTCCTGCATCTGTTTTGCCCACATTAGAAGCCAACATCATTCTTTGGATGTGTCCTGAGGCTGAAACCTCTTCATTAAATATAACATATATGTATGTATGTATGTATGTATGTATGTATGTATGTATGTATGTATGTATGTATGTATGTATTTTCCACAATGGCAAGTGGGTATGGCATCCAGCTGTGGATATGGTTATATATTGTGCATGCAACTTCCATGGGATTTTTTTTATATACTAAATGGCAAGTTACATGATTATTGTTTATTTATGAACTATTTTGCATAAATACTTTAAATCTGAATTGAACAATACAGTATGTAGGTTATGCAGAATGTTTTCTGAATAGTTAGATGTCATATCCCAGGAGACAGCTTTGAAAATGCCGATTCATTTTTTCAGTGGATAGAGACTATTTTCACACTTACTACAAAAATAAAATTCTCCTGTATTTTATAAATTAGATTTTTGTTTTTAGAGCTTTTGTTTCAGTTGTACTTGAAGTAGCAGCTTCTGTGAAAGTCTATGAAATAATCCAGAAACTAAATTGTTTATTCATTAAAACCACAAGTTAAGTTGTACAAGAGGTGGTGTAGGTCTTACAGCCTTACCTACTGTTGTTTGATGTTTTTCTATGCAGATTTTTCCCATATGTATCAAATGAAAATACTGTAATAATAATGCTATCACAAACTTATTCTTTTTATGCTGTATGAACTTGGATTTGTGGAAAATGTTAATATCCAGCTATTATTTATATATTTATGTATGTTTGTATTTATTTATTTAAGGTGCAACTGCTATATGAACTAACAGATTTAATGGAGAAAGTTTGGAATAAGATTCATAAGAAGGGAATTTTCCATCAGTCTCTGGCACATACAGAATCTGTTTCAGGACCTGTACCACCTGTTTCACCTGTTAAAAGTAGTATTGGGACTGCTCCACTGGATACCAGTACATGTAGTCCATCAGCTGACATTGGGACAACTACAGAGGTACTGAAATAAGTGATCTGCTAGTACAAGGAATTAAACTTGTAATGAAGAATAAGGCATTCAAATATATGAATGCATGTGTCTTTTTTATTTTTTAACCCAGTTAAACTTGTGAGTTGAGTAGCCCACAGTTGCATTTGTGAGTTGGGTGGCCTAAAGAAAGAACAGCAAATGATCTTGATGCAGGTACACAATTATAACACTTGGGTGATTGTGCAGTTGTCTAGCTGTCGTTAGACATTTGATTATGGGTGGCCATATAAATTTGCTAAATGATCATTATCATTATTTTACAAGATCATGATTGTACAAGTCATCATTTTGTGTCATTGAAGGTTGCTGAGGAGGCTGCAGTACAAACTACTATAGGTGCTAAAACCATTATCATGATCTTGTATTAGAAATGTCAGGAGATTTATCAATTTTATCTTTTTTTGTGGAGATACCTTTCTTGGATTTACCACTTTCCTTCATTATATTCTGATCTACTTGAGAGAGGAAGCAGCATCAAAACATAGCATCTATGATTATGTTTAAGACTTAGTATTTGAACATATTAAAAATCTTTAAAAATGAATATATTTAGAGACTATATGAAGATAAGTGATTAATATGCCTCAAAGGAGATAACATTTTATTGCTTTAAGATAGTTGGGCTCTTTAAGTTGAAAAAATTATTTCTCCGGGTTATAATGTTTTTGTTTTGTTACTGGAATTCCCTATGGTAAAGGAATTCTTGGATATATTTAAATTATTTGTCAAGGAACCACTTTTTTCCTTTACTCTATTTATACATGCCCTACACTTTACATTTAAAATCTTGAATAGCATCAAAAAAATATGCTGTACCCTAAGTACATTTCCTAAACATTTCATACATTTCACAGTTAAAGTATACTACTTCTCCATGAGGTCAAAATGATTATTTTGAAAGTGTCTTTAGCTCTTTCAAGTAAAAGACTTCCTACAAATGAACTGGTGGTGGAAAGGTGAGGAGGTATGGCTCACTCCAAAAATTGTTTATATTAAATAGCATATGAAGTATTTATTTATATTATCCAGCTGTGAATAATTCTTTTCATTTTAATAGATTGATAGGGAGTGCTGCTCCACCATGTAGCCAAAGCTGAGGATGAAAATTTGAGTGAGAGGCTTAAGAACCAAAGTTTAGAAACACTTAATCATTTTTACCTCCTCTGCATTAGAGTAAAGGTAGTACAGTCTACAACCGGCCACTTGTTACTGTTTACTTAAGTACAAACAGTTGAGGAAGTGTTTAGTCCTTGGGGAACAGTAATTTGCTCCAGACTTATATCATCCATGAGCTTTAATGGAGATCAAGGATGAAGGCCTTATATGTTTGGTTTTTCCAGATGAATAAAGATAAATTCTCCTAAGAAAAATATACTTGATATTTTGGTTCATTTTGCAAGAATTGGTAAAGAATGAAATTGTATATTTTAGAGCTTGGCATGAGGAGGGTGGAAAAAATAGTTTACTTTTGATTCTGGCTTTATTTTATGAATTTGAATACAAATAGAAAACTAATGCATAAATTTTATCTATCTCTACATACCAGGCATTAGAAATTCAAAATAAATTGAATTTACTAGGAGGACTCATTTCTTGTAAGAGTTTTTTTCATTCTTATGCAGTATTATACATTTTGAAACATTTTAAGTTTTTGTTAGGCATTTAAATGTGGAATGTTTCCCTAGCCTATTCAAAAGGTATGCAGAGGGTTTATGGATTACCTTTCAAGCATTTGAAAAGCTTTTTTTGGTGCCTATCTTCAGATCCATCCCATTGATATTTATAGTATTGTTTCTAAGAATATAAAGTAAGAACTATGTAGGAATTTGCATTTGTCCAAGATGGCTAACTGCATATTTAGGCAAAATAAAAGACACCTGAAGGGGGATATCATAGTACTCTTCAAATACCTAAAGGGATATTGCAGCTTATTCCCTCTTATTCCTGGACATGGAATCATCATCATCATCATCATCATCATCATCATCATCATCATCATCATCATCATCATCATCATCATCATCATCATTTTACCATTGTCTATTCACTGCAAGATGAAGGCCTCTTCTGATGTTTCCAACCAATACAGTCCTGAGCTTTCTTTTGCTAGTTGGGCCTGCAATGCTTGCTGATGCCGTCGATCCATCTTTTTTTTTTTAGATCTCTTTTGTGGATGCCTTTTATCAAGTGGGATCCATTCTATGGACATATCTGCCAATCTGCATTGGACCAGATTGGCAGATTATGGTCTATTCCAGTGGTTATCAACCTGTGGGTCGGGACCCCATTTGGGGTCGATCGACCATTTCATGGGGGTCGCCAAGCAAGGCTGTCCGCCATTTTTTTTGTCCGCCATTTTTTCCCCCTTTTCCAGTGGATGCCTTACCTCCCTTGGGCTGGGCCAGCTGGTGGTCGGCCTGCTCCGTCTCTGCCGCTTGCCAGCTATGCCTCGGCCGGCGCAGGGGACAGAACCACGCATGTGCGGCGCTCCCGGGCAGGGAAAGTCCTCGACTTACGACCGGTTGGGTAGTCCTCGACTTACGACCGGTTTAGTCCTCGACTTACGACCGGTTTAGTCCTCGACTTACGACCGGTTGGGGTCGCGGCATTAAAAAGGTTGAGAACCACTGGTCTATTCCTTCCACATGCCAATACAACCTCAAAAACAGGACATGGAATAATGGATTGAAATTATGGAAAAGCAAATTCTAATCAAATGTTAAAAAAAAAACTTCTTAACAGTAATAGCAGTTTGACAGTGGAATAAATAACCCAAAGATTGATGGGCTCCTTTTCTCTTGAATGTGTTTAATTTGAGGGTGCTTTAATTTGGTTTTTCCTAGACTAAATGGCCAGTTCCAATGGAGGGTGCTGATCTGTTCTAGCATGCCAGCAAACTTTCATTTGAAGTATTTTTTATTTAACCAATGCATTTTTGACTTCTTAGGAATAATCACAGCTCTAACAAATGAGAAAAACAGATCAAAATCCATTTTCATACATTAGTATCCTATTCTTTATCCAACAAAGAATGTAGAAGCAGCATATTTGAATGCCTGATAACAGAGGTCCCCAACCCCCGGTGTGTGGACCAGTACCGGGCTGCGGTATGCCAGCAACCGGTCTGCACAAACAAGCAAAGCCCCCATCCGCGGGATGCAGGCAACACACAAAACCACACACCCTCCAGTCCGTGGAAAAACCTCTCCATGGAACTGATCCCTGGTGCCCCAAAGGTTGGGGACCTCTGCCTGATAAAACATTTTTTGAAATATTAAATCAGCCTAGTAAATATATATTCAGTGAACGTAAGTGTCCAGTAAAAACCAAGTAGAGTTTATTTACAAGTCAATTTACAGTGGTACCGCAATACTTATCCTTAATTGGTTCCAGGAGCTGTGATGGTTACAAAAAATGATGAGTACCAAACAGATTTTTCCTATAAGGAACAATGTAGTGAGTCACAAGGCAGCCGACACTGATAAGTTGTAGCTTGTGCATTGAGTACCAAACAAACAATGAGTACCGGAACAAAGTTTTCATGTCAAAATCTGTTGAGTAACAAATTTGATGAGTTTCAAAGCAGTTGAGTGCCAGGGTACTACTATATATGCCAAAGGACAATTCTGTCTAAAGATTTCTGCCAGTGGAAAAATAATCGATTAATCAGTATTTCCTTATAGAAGATACCACAGCCCAGAACACAGTCACTGTAGAGATTGTTTTCTGCACATTTCACAATGTAAGCATGCTACCTCTTACAGATCATAAAAGATGATGATGAAATTTTCCTACCATGGAATGAAAAATGAAAAAAAAATCCTTAAATGCATTAAAAATAAATAAATCCAGATATAGAAGTTAAGCAACACTCCCTTTATTGTGAAAATCTGAATTATATTTACAAGGAACAAATCATTTGTTCCCAAGCTGGAGAGAACTGTATGGATGATGATGTATCCATTGACTGAGAAAGGCAGAAGGAGAAAAAAGTTTAGAATTCAAATTTTGGAGCACAGACTTATATACAGTAGAAGGTTTTTTATTTTGTATAACACAGTGTACAAATATTTTTGTGTATGATTTCCTTCTTTAGTCAGTAAAAAAACAATTGTTCTAAGTTACAGCTTTCTGCTGTGTATACCAAGTCCTCAATAAAGTGTTAAGAACCTGGAAGGCTGATGTTTACAGTTAGGATTGATGGGACACCCAACAACATTTTATTTTTACAAGTTTATTTAAGCTGAAGAATTTTCACTTCCATTGTTTTTAATAAAATTTAAAATAAAAGTAGATATGGACATTGAAAGATTATGATAAGCTGTTCATTTTTAGAGAAAGGTGGAGCACTGAAAATTAAAGTGCAATAATGTGCAAGATTATAATGAAAGTGGGCTTTAAAAATAGATTGAAATCACCAAATCGCCATACTGAAATTCAGCTGTGTTTTATAAATAAAATAAACCACATTCCTGCGTACTTAGCTTTTTAATGTACAAGATGTTTAGCATTATTTTCAACCTACTTACCTATTGAAAACCGAACGTTCCTATTATATCCTATTATTTCATAAGTATATTTGACTCCATAGTGAAAACATTAACACTATTCATATGGTAACTGAAGGAAAACGCCACATCTTCTAAAAAAAAAAGAATAGCTGCTCTTTGGAAACATCTGCAAATTATAGTCATGGTAGCAATCATTGTTGTGTTCTTGCCAACCTAAATTCCTCTTATGTTAGTGAAGGAAATTCTCCTGAATTTAAGAACAATTCAAAGATCGTTTGAATTATCAGTTACCAAGAACATTCATCTGTGCTTATACCACATGGATAAATATTGTATTTCATCTATGACAACCTCATAAATACAAAGATATACAGCATTTCCCCTTCCAAACCTTAATGAATTTCCCAGACTTATTTCAAATGTTTTTAAAATTAAATTAAATTTTATTTCTATCTTGGTTGCTGTCATTTGCCTCATCCCTTTTTTATGATATGGCCCTTGGTCAAGTGAAGCCCTAAATTCAAAGGTTGCCTATCTCTGCTTTAGTGGGTCATTATAAAATGTCTTTTCTTTCTTTTTTCCTTCTTTTCTGCACTCTTCCCTTCCTCTTTCCATCCCCTATCTTTCCATCTATTTGTGTTTGTATTTTTTGTATTTTATGCTATAAACAAATTTTTTAAAAAGGAAGTTAAAAAAAATAAAGTGCAGTGTTTATTTCACACCATCTGAGATCTTGGAACTGCTGTGAGATTTATTGTTGCTTTTATTAGAATACAGATTTTAGCCTTTGAAGTTAACTGTGGTACATAGTTAAATGCTTAGTTCCTCAATTATTTTAATATTTTTAACTGCAATCATCCTGGATTTAATGAATGCAGAAAAAGCTGTTGCTTTCTTATTAACAATTAGAACATGATTGATCATCAATGTATTTAGAATATTTCAATTTAGTCATTTTCCCACAGTAATTTTTAAATCATACATTACATTGGTATACGTAGCTTCCAGATGTTAAACACAAACATATTTCTATGAAAGAACATTTTGCATTTAGATTAAGTATCAAAACACTTGAGTACTAGCCATTTTTAAAAATTCAATCCAATCTTCCCATGGCATATATGTTATTTTTGTATTCAATTTGATATCTTTGTTTTTTATTGTTGGATTAGATTTGTTATCATGAAAATCATTTATTTAATTAAATCGGTACAGACCAATGTATTTGTGTGCAGAGAAGGGCACAACTTCTCTGTGCTTCTCATGTGTAGTCTATTGATTACAATTTGGCATATTCAGCTAAGATAGTATATAATGCTCCTGCTTTCAAGTACATAGAAAACAATTATTTTATAAAATGTTGGGAATAGTATATCTATTCAGAGAATTAAAAACTTGAGCTTCACTTCTAATCAGGGGGTTCAATTATGCAAAAAATACATTTTCTCGAAGTTGATTCTCTGTGGATTATGACGGAGAAGGCAACATTATAGAAATAGGGGGCACCATGTAGAATTTAAATGTATATGAAAATACCTGCCATGGTTTTCTATCATTCTAGCTATGAAATCTGTTGCAGTGCTAGATAAGTTAGTAAATCTGTGGACGTCAGAAATGACAGGGTTGGGTTTATGTCTGTTTGTATGTATGTATCAGAGTATATTCAGCAACAGTGTCCTCAGTATGTGTGACATATGTAACTTAGTGTAACTGAAAATGGGTAAGAGTGTTTTATGTCCTAGTTTCTGGTTATCATTGTAAAATGGTACCAGTTTAGAAACAGCACATTTTGTGGGCAGACAGGGGAAGAAATTGTTCATAACAACAAGGTACATCAGGGTCCTTCCTAACTTTACAGACCTGACTTAATAAGCCATATCTTGCAAAGTATTTTATTTACATGTTTTATTTACTATGTCAGAATTTTTTTTCCAGATATACTTTTTTATTACCATGAGTAGGAGCGGTTGATATTTTAAATTATTTATTCTCGCCCTCTCTCTCTCTCAGGGTGAATCTCTGCAAGGCGGTGATGATTCTCCATTCTCGGACTCTGTTACCTTAGAGCAAACAACAAGCAATATTGGCATCTCAAGCGGACGTGTGAGTTTATGGATGCAGTGGATGTTGCCAAAACTTACTGTCAAGTTATTTGCACCAGATCCAGAAAACAAAGGCACAGGTATTACATTTCAGATTAAAAAGCAAAAGCATCATGGAACAGAACTTGTTTTACATATTTGCTCAAAATATGCTTTCCCAATGGAGGCTTAGCATATCTATCCACTTTCCATGTTTGAGAGAAGAAGACAGACCAAAAATTGTTCAATTTCTCTGTTTTGTCACTAGACTTGAATGACATTTCTGGGTGGGTATGAGGACTATAAAATGCATGCTGCGTAAGACCAGAGCCAATGGTTTGCCAGCCTTATGTTAGGTAGTAGGATAGATAGAACAATTGTGCCTTATCAACAGTGAGGCTGTAATTGACTTTCTTCCACCCATCACATCCCAGTCAGCAGAATCTTAAATATGGCTATAGAACAATTGATTATGTGCACTGTGTACTGATTTTAATGGCTTCTTAAGGATTGACCTATCTGTTAAAAGGCATACTGTAGATTATATAATAGCAGTTAGACATTGTATAACTAGATGGATTTATAGTAGTAGGTATATGCATACTGTCATTTAGCAACATGTACTTGTCTGCACATAGCTTTAGTTAGCTCCATGGCTCTGTTTGTGGATCAAAATCCAGCCTCTGTCCCTCTCTTTATGAATATAATATCTGTATATGAGGGCAATTTGGAAATAAACCTCTGTTTGATTATCGTGACAGACACTCATAGATACAGAACTTTTATTATACACAATTGAAAACTACGATATTACATTACTTTTTGGCACCAAATCTGGGCTTTTGGGGAGGGGGTGATCAAAAACATCCCAACAGAACTGCTTCATAATTTCTTGGGTGCGTCTAGTGGTGTGTGGGTGAGCATTAATGTGAACCAAGACCACATCGGAAGTGGTGCTATAGAAAATCCCGCCAAAAGACTACTGCTAGTGAAGTTCATGGAGTGTGGTTTGACCATCAATTCAGAAGTCTACTGTGAAACGTTACAAAAACTCAGACGAGCCATCCATAACAAGCATCAGGGCATGCTGACTTCAGGTGTGTTGGTTCACAATAATGCTCACCCGTACACCGCTAGACGCACCCAAGAACTTTTGAATTAGTTCCATTGGGATGTTTTTGATCACCCCCCCCATAGTCCAGATTTGGTGCTAAGTGACTACTATTAAGGAATTTCAAGCCTTGTAAGATGTTATGATGTGTCTCAATGTGAATGGTGATTATGTCGAAAAGTAATGTAATGTTATAGTTTTCTAATGTGTGTAATAAAAGTTCTGTATCTGCGAGTGTCTATCATTGATAACCAAACGGAGATTTATTTCTGAATTGCTTCGTACTAAGCCCATTGATAGGTAAGGTTAAGAGTAGGGGAAATCGAATTGTATATGAGCTTCCCATATACATTTCTGGGAGAACTATTAGTTGTTTAAGATTTGTCTTAATAATATTGGTTTAAAATTAAGGCAAACTATTTTCTTCATTTCTACAAAATAATCATGTGACTTGTTGGTGAACTCACTAATTTTATTGGATACTACAGAGATATGTGTGGTTGGTGAGTTAGAAGATCTCAGTGCTTCAGTGGATGTACAAGATGTCTACACCAAAGTAAAGTGTAAAATAGAAAGTTTCAACATTGACCACTACAGAAATAGGTAAGAATTTTATGTTCATTTCATATTAGCATTCGTATCGAAACATACTATATTGTTTAAATGGTAATAGTTATTGATCTGAAAGGGTGAGGTTACATATTTGAAATTATATTGCTATGTCATAATTATATGTATTAATATACAGTCTTGGTTGTAATTGGAAGTCCAACTAATTTGTGTCCAAATATGCCTTCTCACTAACATCTTAAATGAAGTTGAGGCTATGGCAAATTTATAACCTCTTAAGCCAAATCTTGCTTGTAAAAACCCAGATGGCAGTTAGTTGGCACCAGAGAGTTAGTATATTCTATCTGGAGTCTGATTGTTTACAGCTCTTAGTCATATGTTAAACCAGGATAAATGCTTATTCTAAAACAGGGGTAGGCAACCTTGGCTCTTTTATGACTCGTGGACTTCAACTCCCAGAATTCCTGAGCCAGCCATGCTGAGGGGAAAGGGAGAGGTTTCCAAGCTGAGCCATGCTGGCTCAGGAATTCTGGGAGTTGAAGTCCACGAGTCATAAAATACCCAAGGTTGCCTATCCCTGGCCTAGAACAAGTCTTATTTTGCCACTGCCAGTTCCTCCTCATTATGGAGTATAGCTAGGAAACAGCTTCTTGTACAGATAGTCCTCACTTACCGACTGCCTCATTTAATGATCATTCAAAGCTACAACAGTGTGGGTGGAAAAAAGGCTTTGCAACAAAATCTTGCACTAACAGCCATTGCAGCATCCCATGGTCATTTGATTGCCGTTTGTGAATTTCACAACCAGCTTCCAACAGGCAGAATTAATGGGAAACACAGAAATGAAATTGCAAGTCACAGTCACATGATGCTCATGTGATATTTCGCTTAGTAACCTCATCTCTTAGTGATGGAATTGCTGGTCCGAATTGTAGTCGCTAAGCAATGACTTTCCTGTACTTCACGTTTAACTTGAAATGTACCTCTCCCTGGAAATTATAGAAGACGCCATGACACATTTTTCTGATAGCATTGGTTACAAAGGTGGTAAGCATTACTATGTTTCCACCTGTCTTAAACTGTGAATCTAACTGTAATTACCCATACATAATAAAAATATGAATCGGTACTCAATAAAAGTAAAAACAAGCATAATGCATATATATAGATAGTCAGCTAAATAAAGTATTTTAACTAAAATAGATAATCAGTGGACAAAACATATATTTGAAAAAATATTGTGGTGAATTATACAAACAGCAGACCAATACTGAGCAAAATTCAGTAGAGTCCAATTGATTTGATAGTAGCAAATGGAGGTAAAGGAAGTCAGAGCAACTGGAGAGCTTGATACTTTCAGTATTGAAGGAATACTGATTCCTGGTCAACATCAGCTTAGGATAAGTATTGTAATCCTCCACTACAGAGGCACTGTCATTGCTCACAGCTTTTATCCATACATTCTGAACTTTGCTACCTATCTGAATTCCTGAACTTTAGTCTGTTTCCCGGTTACTTTTCATGCTTGTTCCTCTGAATAGATTACATTGTCTCTGTTGCATTCAGTCCTGGACTGGAAGTGAATATCATCCTTTGATATACATGATAGTGATTTTCTTGAAATAGAAGTATTGCTGCAAGAAACTCAAATGAATCAGTTTGTCCAAGTAGCTGTTATAAAAGTTATGCGGGGATAATTAAATAGATTGGAGTTGAGTCAGCCTTTGTAACTGAGTTACCTGTGTGAAAATGCCTTTGTGCCTCACTTGCAAAATTTGTCCAAAATGCTGAAAAGTTCCCTAAAATTCCAGCTCACTGCAGTACATATGCAGCTGCAGGATGACTATACACAAGTATATTTTTTCATCAATTCTCTGACAGGCCTTTTGATTAATTGGCAAGTTCATATCTGTTGGAGTAAATCCCACTACTTTGCTGTTTGTAGGAGAGATTTAAGAAAATTAGAAAGTAGAAACATTTAACTGCCTAGTCCAGCAACCTCTGGTCTACTGCATAAAACTTTGCTTGGAATAGGCAGCCTCGCATATCAACATCAAGAATTACTCTCAGATAAGATGTTTGATTTGTTAGAATATATATTGCCTTCTGGCATATGTTTAAGATCACTGGATGACCAGAGGTTTAATACAGTCAACACTGGCATAATCAATATTGAAGCACCATGAAACAGTCCAGTGTACTCAGCTACCATGGCACTTTCACAGCAGAAAGGGCTATACCACAGCTTTCTAAAAAAAAAAAAAAAATAGTATGGACATTTAGTATGAATATCTTTGAAAAAAAAGATGCTTTGCAAATGGGAACAAATTACTCTAGGACCAAAAAGGTAATCAGTTTGAAGTGTTGACTAATCCTGCTCCTAAATATCCCAACGAGACTTTGCCACGATTACATTTCTTCTAGTAGCGTTGTGATTTTTGTGTTTCTCAAACATGGAATTGCCTTGGAAAATTCATTTCTGTCTGGATGCATACATCTGACATTCCTTCTGTTTCTATGGTTATTTACAATAATTGGGCTAAATTCAATTCAATGTAGTATCTAAGATCCCTGTTTTCTGTAGCATTAAGTTCACTGTGAAACATTCTATGAAATAACAATGTTCCTGCAGAAAAACAGAATATTTCTCCAGTAAATATCGAGGGTATTTGCAGCTGTTGGAGCCTAGTGCTGCTGTTGCAACATCAGAAGAACCTGAGTTATGTTGTGGGCAAAATGTCAATTTCTCCAGGATGGTTTTCATGAAGAAGAAACAAACCAGCTGCCTGTACACCATCTGTGACTATACTATTCATTTAGTTCCAGGCTACAGATTCTATCTTATTGACTTTGTACCTTATCTGAACTGAAGTTAGATATGTCACACAATTTTTAGGAAAAAAACCATCTGCACTGGGGGTTCATTTAACTTTCCATATCATCAGGTGTTGATAAACCCTTTCCTTTAGGAGTACATTCGCATGAATTCGAGGACCTTTTTCTGTCCTACATTTATTTTTTATGTCTAGGGTACCTTGTTTTATGTAACACGCAATTAGTAGTCCGTCTTCTTGTAAGACCCAATACGTTTTATGAGGGTGGAAAGGGGTACTAAAGACCACCAGAACCCAATACTGACTCCAATTTCTGTTGTGAGGCATGGCCAATGTGTGGAAGGGCTGAGAATTTCTTGCACGAATCCCTAAATCTGCTCATTTCTGGACCCAGCCAAGCATCTGAGAAAAGTAATTTCAATGGATTTCATTACAGAGCTTCTAAACACAAAAAGACACACTAATATAATAGCATTCGTCAATTTATCACATTTTGTCCTTGGCTATGTATTATTGTGAATTGATTATTCCATTGGCACTAATGAAATCAAACAACTGTTCTTGAATTGTCTTCAGACTTCATGGGTTGCTTGAATATATCCTCATTTCAGTTCACTGTTCTGAAAAAACCATCTCAAGACTTTGGGAATGCAGCTAAACACTTTGACATTCTCAACTTAATTGATAGAGTGTATCAATCCTATCTTAGAACAATATATGTGTATTTAAAAGGTGGATTAGCTTGGTTTGCTACCTTAAATTAGTGCATAATCCACCTCTATGTCTCTACCTTGTTCTGTGCAATTATGAAATGCACCTACTGTATTTTTGTCCAAAATTACATTCTCCATTTTCTAGCATTAGCAGTGGAGCAGCCAATAGAAGATCTGCTGTTAGGGAGCTGAGCAAGTAAATTATTACTCCAAAACATGCCAATGGAAGAAAACAGTGTTGACTTTACTCAACATTTCTGACAAAGATTGACTTTCTCTGAAGCATTTATCAGTGCAAAAATTATTATTTTTGATTTGTCAGCGAATCAAAAATCTCAATCAATCCCAGGGTCTGATGAGAATAAAAAAATCTATGTGTGATCTCTGACTTGAAATACTAGGTCTGAACATTGTTTTTAAGACAGGACTCAGATACCTGATGCTGAAGATACCCATACCCACAAGACAATAGGAGATTACAAAGGCTACCTCAATATTACATGGATAAATTCGATAAGAGTAAAAGTTTACTTAGGAGTTTGCCATTTCTCCTCTGATTATTTTCTCATAAAAGCCAGCAAGATAGGCTGAATAAGAATGGATTTTATATCTCTGCATAAACTCTTTGGGCAGATCCTGGAAACAATATTGTTTCCTTCCCTGTGCTGCAGTTTCGGAACCTTGCCTTTTCTGCTCCCTGAGTTTCCCAAAATTTAGCCTGCTACTTGACTACTCTTTACACTTGTTCCTCAGAATTGCTTCTATTATCTTTCTTTAACAGCTAGCATACCTCCATTCACTTCTTCATACAATATTCTCATTTCTTGGCATTATATATTTTCAGTAGGGTTTTTTTTGTAATTGTCTACCTATTACTGACATACACATTCTATTCTTTAATACAGGAACACACTAGTTAATCCATATTTTCAATGAAGTCATATTTGCTTTTTAGCATTATATATATTTTCCCAAATTGCTTCCTTATACAGTATACGATATGGACATTGTTTTTGGACCTGGAGTAATTGTAGTTGAAATAACTTTAGTTTCCTCCTGCTTTTCTTCCCCCCTCTCTCCAAGCTCTCCCTATGAATTTTTTTTATCCACTATTAGGCTACTATATTTTTCCTCTGAAATTATGCTCCAGGAATGCATACTGAGAGATGTCCCAGACTTTGTGATTGTTTCCATTCTATTAGTCATAGATTTAAGAGATGATTATTTGAGCATCCGCTCTCCTATCATCAATTTGTCTTACCAGTAAGATCCGTAAGAGAGGGATTTCTTCCTCTGTTAAAGGCTCATTTATATAGTTTACTTTCTTCTCAGATGCCTTTTTTTTACATATGTCTACATTGTAGACATTAGACATTTCTTTTACATTTCTCCCAGAATTTTGTAAAGTTTGTAGGATGTTAAATACTGAAAAGAAGCTATGCAAATCTTGATTGGCTTTCTGAAATGTGCTCTATCTGATGTTGCACTTGAAGTCAACCTGGAAACTTCTGCTGGTGGAAGATGTACCTGCCCTTTGCCCATAGGATAACCATGATACTGCTGTGGGAGCTGGAATAGTTGCTGGCTTGTTCCAAATGTAATTCAAGGTGTTGTTCATCACCAATAACTCATTCCATGAATTGAAGTCTCACTAGTTTAGTGACCACCTATCCCAACTAACAACTGCTTGCCTGAAGTGCATGAATAATATTGACTAATGACTCCCTCCTGTCGTGCAGTACAAAAGAAGAGGTACAAAGATGGGCATTTTAAGAATGGCCTGGTCCCACAAACTTCTGGAAATCTATTAATACCTGGCTTCTTTGAAAGTCCTTTAGAATAAGTTGTACCAAATATTGCTGGTTATTGTTTCATTTTTTTTCTCTCCATATTATTCTTTTCTGTAATTTTGACTTATTTTATATATCACCTACAACATTTGAATTGAGGCAGTTTATTTATCCAATGAAACAAACAAACAAATAATGTTGAAATTAACCTTATATAATTGTTTTAATATTAGTGCAGTTATACAGGTAATCCTCAACCATTCATTTAGTGACCGTTCAAAGTTACACCATTGAAAAAAGTGACCTGTGACTGTTTTTCATACTGTTGCAGCATCCCCATGGTCACATGGTCAAAATTCATGTGGCCACTGGCTTCATGTTTATGTCGGTTGCAGTGTTCCAGGTTCATGTGATCACCTTTTGTGACCTTCTGACAAGCAAAGTCAATGGGGAAGCCAGATTCACTTAACAACTGTATTACTAACTTAACAACTGCAGTGATTCACTTAACAACTGTGGCAAGAAAGATTGTAACATGGGGTAAAAGTCACTTAACAACTGTCTTGCTTATCAGTTGTGGGCTCAATTGTGATTGTAAGTTGAGGACTACCTGTATAGGTAGGCCAGCTTGTAAAATTGAATGATAGCTGCATGTACTTTAAAATGTATTTATTTTCATTTTTGTTATGCATTGTTATTTATGATTATGTTGAAGCTTTTTTCCTCCTGATTAATGCCTAGAATTCTTTGTGCATTTTTTTTAGTTATAGAAATTGAATCAACCAATGAATGACTAAATAAAATGTATATGTTTTTATGTAGTTGAAATGTTTGAATTCTGAACAGCTACTTAGAATAGATAAGGTGAACATTATGTTTTCCAGACCAGGAGAAGGCTGGCAATCTGGACAATTTGAAGGGATATTTCTACAATGCAAAGAAAAGCTTGTGGTGAGCTTTTTATGTAGTGGAATAATACATTTAACCAAATAATTACCCTAAAATCTAAATATGACTTTATTTTCATTACAAGAAGAATGATTGCAAGAATTATGATGTATGTCATCTTGAGGTTAATTTGCTCTTGCAATAGGTGGATGGGAAAAATCTGTTGAATTTTGTTTCTTTCCAGGGTCTGTAGCTCTTTTAATCCATCTCCTTCCATTTTAATAAAACTTCTTTTGTTCATAATTGAAAAGCAAATCAAGTGACATTATCCCTGAATAGCTCTGTTCTACTTTGAACCCTGATTTTTGTTGTTGTTGCTGTTCTGCTGAGCTGTTGCTTCCAAATAATGAAACAGTGACATCTTTTTCAATTTCATGATTTCTCTTTTTTAAAAATCATTTGTCTGCAATATTGGAACTGAAGGACTCACAAGGAAAACTCAAACTTCAGAATTTGGCTTAATTTTCTTAATGCCTGTGAGAAAAAGGGGATTCCGAATCACAAACAAAAAGACGAAAAAATAAATATAGTGGAGTTCGAAACCCCTTCTAAGAACCAGAGACCCCTTTACACCTCCACAGAAGGAAAGGACATGACTGTTCGACTTGTCTGCATGTAATGACCAAGCTGGCCAGTCGTTCGTCCTGGGAAAGTCATTGAAGAGACCGAAGAAAGGAAGAGTAAGAAATCAGTGCAATATGTATGTTACAGAACTTCCACTAACAAACAGTATTTCAAAGAGGTGATGGTGAAGGCAAAAAGCTGTTCATCCAAAAACCCATTAGTCAAAGTCGCATTTTTGTTTTTTATGTTTAAAAAATATGTTCTTTTTCCCAGTGGTATTCTGGCTAGTGTTTTCACATGCAAAGTAGGCTGGCTAGAGTAGCAAAGGAAGAATATTTATCTTCACAACTTATGGATTTGAATTTAATTATGTGAAGAATGATGCATGTATTTGGCCATTTAAGAAGCTACAGCTGTACAAGTTAATAGTTACAGGATAAGGTTAAGTGTTTTGCTGCTCCACGACTGTTAGCAAAATTACTGAGTGCCTATTAAAATATTTGAGATACTTTTTTTGCAAACTCATTGCCAAAACCCAAAAGCCACAGTAGGATAATGCTAACTTTTGTTCAAAGTAACTAAAATCTTCCAAGATTGTGAGTGAGAGCAAGCTTTAACATACTTTAGAATTCAAGGCTTAATGGGTTACCAATGGAAGAAAGGGAATGTATGTAGATATAGGAGGAAATGGAAGCCACCCTAGGATAAAATTTTAAAAAAAGGTTTGTTTCATTATCCTAGCTGCTATTTGTATATGCCATCTTTTTTATACCTGGCAAAAATTAATATGTTTAAGACTGCCTTATATATTAATTCCCTTGTTACTTTCCATGGAGAAATCTCAAAAGAATGCATTCTAAGACACACATATATACATCCCACCTTCCACATACAGACTTTTTATATTTTGAGCATGGAAAAAATAACAAATCCGATTACCTGATTTTCTTTATTTTCATCTTCCTAACCACATTATTGAAAATTCATATAATTTCCCAAGGAGTAGTTCTTTAAGTTTATTGCAACAAAGAATAATTTAAAAGTATTTTATGTTATCTTAAAGACTGACCATCTTCTTATAGCTTAAGGTTTCATGGAATACAGCCCACTTCATCTAGTTTGTATATATGTACTCAAGATCTATTTTGATTGTGATGTAACTCCATGAGAATTAATCAAGATATTTATTTTATTGCATATAGAACATTTTTTTCCACTGATGTAGTCATCTGTCTCTGGCAGTTTCTTTAACTGGACAGATTTTGTATGTTCCGTGTCCTATTAAAAAACAGTATCACCAGTACCCATTAAATGGACTTTTTAATCTTATTGTCTCACCTCTGGAACAGGATCCCTCAGAGAATCATTTATCCTGGCCTTGTGAAAACAGTCTTTTAAATATGTTCCCCAGTCCTTGGGCTAAATGAGTGGCAGGATTTTTATGGGGCTATGTATGTTAGATTTGGAAGATTTGTTGCTCTCTTGGATGCCCCTCTTTCTATTTATTTGGTTATTATTTTTAGACTATTTTTATTCTTGTAGCCACCCAGAGAGTTTGTGGACAGCTTTATAAATCTGATAAACAAAATCAGGAAGATACTCTAGATATCTGAGGAAATGAATAGTAATCTACAGAAGATTCTATTAGAGAACATTTGTTTTAATGTGCAGCAGAACACTTCTCAATCAGATAAGCACAGTATAGTCTCAACCCCACATTGCCTTCTTTCTGCTCTGAGAAGAAAGTGAGAAGGTCCAAGGTTTTCACCATGTTGAGATTTTCTCTATGGACAGTAATAAGTGAATGGGCAGTGGTGGCTAATATATCCAATAAAATAAATTTATGCTTTAAAAAGTGTTACTGGAAGTTCTGTTTTTAATTATTATCCATCAGGAATATGCACAATTATTGTTCATGCAAAATTATTGTTTATACCTATTCCAATCATTTTGTTCTAACACGAATTAAGCTAATTTACTAATATTTACCATTTGCCATTGTCACTTTAACCATGAAAAAATATTTGTTCAGATTATGTAAAATGAAATATAATTAAATTTTAAAATAATTTGTTAGTATTAAAAAGAAAATGTTAAATGCAGTATATATACAAAAACTACAATGCATGTAACAGAATTCCTATCTTAACCAGGTTTCAGATATTATTCCCATCATGGTAAGCCTAATAAGAAGGAAGGAAGGAAGGAAGGAAGGAAGGAAGGAAGGAAGGAAGGAAGGAAGGAAGGAAGGAATTCTTCAAATATAGAAGTAGTAAATAACAGGTAGTCCTCACTTAACGATCATAATTGGGACTGGCAACTCCATTATTAAGCAACACAGTTCTTAAGTCAGGCATCCTATGACCACAATGGGCTTATGATCTGCTGTGATTATTAAGCAAATAATCTGCAGTCATTAGGTAATTAATATTAGCATCTTGTGATTTTACTGCTGGCTCCTCCATTGACTTTGTTGGAAACCAGCAATAAAGTGTGCAAGTGGCATTTCCATGATCATGGAACCCTGTGATGATCTCAATCATGTGACCATGTGGATGTTATGACAGTTGTAAAAGTGAGAACTGTTTGTAGAGTTAATTTTTCAACACCATTGTAACTTTGAATGGTTGCTTAATAGGAGAGTCATTAAGTGAGGACTACCTGTATAAGCCATAGTTTTGAAACACATTGAAATGCGGCTACATACAAACACAACATGCATCTGGATTGGTCTCATTTGGATGTGATGCAAAATTATGGCTTAGCATCCTTTACGTGCATAGAGTATGCAGATGGATGGAGTCTGAAGCATCCATTCTTGATTTTCAGTTAATTGATAAAACAAAAACTGTTCACAATGAACAAACATAAGAATTGTACTATTATTTATTTATTTATTTATTTATTTATTTATTTATTTATTATTTATTAAATTTTTGTGCCACCCATCTCCCCCACTAGGTGACTCTGGGTGGCTATAATTTCAAATCCTGATTTGAAAACAATAAATGATTACAATGAATCCTTGTTTCCTAATTGTTGATTAAGCTGAAGTTGCGGTTTAATCAAAGTTAACAATGAAAAAATATTTGCTGTCTTTGTACGCAAATGCAAAGAAAATAAAGAAGCGATCAGGAGCCTGAAGTTTGCTTTGGCTCATCATCTGCTTCTCTGAACCAATCAGCTAGCATACTTTATATCTGAAGATAAATCTTGTTTCTCAGCCTTGGCAACTTTAAGATGTGTCAGCTCCCAAAATTCTGGGATTTTACGTTTGCATGTCTTAAAAGTTGTCAGGGTTGAGTTAAAAGCATTTTAAAACACCTCTATGGATGAACAAATTTTGGTTAGGTCTGCCAAGAGAAAGGGCATCTATTATTTCCCATAAATTCCCAGAAATACATTCTGCTGCCAAAAAAGTGGAGAACTTGAAATAGAAAATAAAATATTAAATCAGAAACAGTTTTATAAATATTATGTATTTCTGTTTCTCGGCATAGGCAACTGCAAAACTTTTGGATGGTTCTCATCAACAGCATGGATTTCTCTCTTTGACTTACACAAAAGCAGTCACAAAAAATGTCCGTCACAAATTGATCTCAAGAAATGAACGAAGAACCTTGCAGAAATTATCTGAAAGTTTTACAGATAGTTCTCCTCATTTTCTTCATGAGATTCTTCTTTCGGCTCAGGCATTTGATGTTGTTTTTTGCTTTCCTTTCCTCAATGCAATTGCAAGTATTTTTCAAATGAATCTTCGAAAGAGTCAAAAAGAGAAAAGAAAATCGCCAGGCCAGCCTATGAGGTCCCATATTCTCACATCTCGCAACCTGCCACTTATTTATATCAATACTGGGGTAATCAGAATTTTCTTCCCCAAAATGGAGGGAGGACCATGTAACATAGAAGGTATTTTTAAAATTTGTATATTTATTTTTATAAATATACTCTTTATAATATATTTTTATAAATACATACTTTGCCCACTCCATCATTAGCTCTGGGCAGCCTATAATAAATAATTGCTGCATCTTGTTTTCTCAAATAATTTATTGCATCATGTCTTTAATGCAGTTTTTCTTTAATTATTTTAGTGCATTTCAGTAATAAAAGAGACAAACCATTTCACTGATTTATAGCACAATATCTTTTTCCTGAAAATAACATTTTTTTCTTTTAAAAAAAGTAGTATGGCTGTCTGTGAAATAAATATTTGATAGATTTGTTTGACCCATGTCATGACTTTTGCATTAATGTGTGTGTCCATATAGTTAATTATGGCCTCTAGTTGTTTGATTCATTGTGGGTGCATTCCTGTGGTATACTTAAGTCAGTTTACTTATATATATATACACACACACATAGGCAAATTTACTTGATTCTTCTGAACTGCATGTGAAGTTTGCTTGTTCTTTCCACATCAAGCAATATGTTATTTAGTAAAATACTTAGCACTTACCACACTTAACATTTGTAGCTAAAAGTTTAACTTTCAAACTTTCAAAACAAGTCTGGGATAACTCACTGGGTGGCCACAGATGGAGAAATTGAAAGCTTACATACATCCTCAAAACATAGACTCATAGAGAACACTGGGCTTGCCTTTATGTATATATCAGATGTCAATATCAGCTTCTAAAATATAATAAAATCCTTCACAGGCTAAAAGTTACAAAATATAGGGTGTAGATTGATTGCTGTACTAAAACATGTAGCCAGTTCTTTATATATTAGACTGATGCAGCATTTCTCCCAATTTAATGCAGTGCAGCGTGTACAAGCCTTAGATTGCAAACAGCTATACTGAATTATAATATGTGGTTACAAAACCCAGTGGTTGGATTGAGATTTTGATTTAAGCCAAAACCAATCAGAGCACATTATGGCTTAGCACAATGCATGAACGTGGCTGTAAAAACTGGCTTTCCATGCGAATTAGTATCAATAAATAATGCATTATTTTGTTAGTAATGATTTCACAAGTAAACTTCCTTTGTTCAGAAGTGATCTTAAATAATATTTATCCACTTCAAGTTCTTTTGTTAATGACTGACTTTTATAACGTGTGGTGATTGTCTTCCATTTTTATTGCAGATAAGACAAACAAGGAAGATACTTTGGTACTTAAAGTTGGTTCTGTATCAATGGCTCCTCAGGCTGACAATCCTCTTAGTAGAGTTGTGTTGAGGAAAGATATTTATCAGTAAGTATTTAAAGTTAACTCGTATAGCTCAGAATGTACAAGGCATATCACAAAAGTGGTATAATATCAGTGCACTTTGATTCTTGTGTAGAGGGTCTATTTGTAGATAGTAAATTGAAATAATAAAGGGCTTGTATGGGATGCTTGGAGGGGCAAATCATTGTGTTTCTTGTCTCCACCTGAAAAGTTCATAGATATTCAATCGTCTGACATAGAAGTGATCAGAAAAAGATACGTATTAATCAGCTTAGTCCGGTTCATATCACTGTTGTTACTCCATTCCTCCAGGGTTATTTTTGAAACGTAGCTAAAATTAGAAGAAAAACTATGGAATAATTTGCATTTCTTGCAGTTTTATCTCCCTTTTCCCAATGTACGAAGCTTGCCATAGAGCCAAAGTGGAATCATCTTGGTTCTGAATATTTTAACAGCCAGAGGAACAAAGTTGCTACCTTTATGACTTACAGCTCCAATTATCTTATTATCTTATATGCATGAGACTATGGATATTTTAATTTCAGGGAGAGGAAAAGTAGAAGGTGATAATATTTAAAAGTCCTTAGTTTGCTTTATTGGAATGTGTTACTTATTTTTGTTGTCACTCGGAGCATCTTTTTGTAAATTTTGGCACAGTTAATCAGTTTTTTTTTTAAGTGACAGGATTTAGCTGGTACTTATAGGCTTTTTTGGAAACCTTACTGGGAGAAGTAAAGAACAGCAGGGTTATTGGCATATATTGGCACATGGATGCCTGTGTGTGAGAATATTGGGGAACTAAACAATGTACTTGTTAAAGTCTGTAATGAAATTTTCCATATTCATTGTTCATTATTCATTTTCTGAAGTCCAACACTTCAGAAAATTACAAAATTGGGACTTTTGTACATTGGGAAAGAAACCAGGCTTTTGCGATCTGAGAACACAAGTGAAAAAGCAGGCTAGTCAATGACCAAAATAAAGTACTTTGAGCTTTGAAGAAGCTTTCCCTCATCCTCAGAAAATTATTCACTTATACAAAGGATATTTTTGCAAATACTATCTGTTTCAGTAGCTGAATAGTGTGAAAGTGATTTTCATATTGTTAAATGGTTTGCAGACTTGCAAAATGCTGGACCATTGATGTCATGTGGATCAAAGCTGTGAAAGAAAGCAAAGTTCTAAGGCAAAGTTTCACAGTAAACACATTTTTTGTGTGAATATCTTGCTCTGGATTGTGTCACTGCCTTTGTGAAAACCACACTAATCATAAGTAAGCAGAAAAACTGGAGAACATATGTAATCAACCTGATAAAAATAATATATGATCTTTACTAGGTTTGGCATTGCTGGAAAACATGAAAGTATAGTTGCAAATAATACCAAGTGAGAAAAGTCACAGAAATACAGATGAACAAGTGTCTTATGCTTCCTGTTGGTCTGTTTCTCAGATGTGGTGTATGTTTTTGTATGTGCATGTGTTTGAAAAGTACACTTCAATAGAAGTAAGTCAGAACCTTCAAAATCTTTACCCAACACTAAAACATTTTACAGCTTTAAAAATGACAGGTATTACTTTTGCTCAGACATTCTAAAGGCTTAAGTTGTACAGATTCTTTATAACGTTTGATCTTTTATCTGAGAAGCTATAAATATTTGGTTTTTAATTGGCTTTTACAGGGGAAATGTTTTGTATTGTTTTTAATATGCTGTGAGCCGCCCTGAGTCCCATGGGGAGAAGGGCGGCATATAAGTTAAATAAATAATAATAATAATAATAATGGGGGACTTTCCCAAAATGTATGCTAAGATAGGTTGGTCAATTAGTCTCATACTCACATATCGTCTGTTGTTGAATTGGGTCAATCAGAGTCTCATTTAAATCAAGAATATTTTTCTCAAACAAGTAAACATATTGGAAAAGCACTGTAGTCTTCTCAAATAGATAAACTAGAATGATAATACAGAATGGGTCCCTGATAATGTTAAATTCTTTAATAAATAGAAAGAAGTACCTGTAGAGCTTCATGTTAACTAATGATTTAAACTTGAGAAAGTTATACTAGAGCTTAAGAAAAAATGTTGCCAGAAAAAAAAAGAATTGTGTTTCAATTTGCAGAAGTTTTCAAAACAAATTTTCATGTCTCTGTATTGACTGAGATTCTTATGGAGATTATTAGTTTGCTATGCCAAGTTTGTTGAAAGGGTGGAAGAGTACATTGCTTACATGGATGCCAGTTGTAAGTTTTAGACTTGCAGTATATTTATAATATCAATAAGCAGGAATTGCTGTGCCATTTGGGCCAACAGCAGTTTTCACATGTTTTTAAATAATTATCTATTGTAAACATAAAGTAAATTTAATTCTGTTCTTGATTCATACACTTTGTTTGATATTATAATCAACTAACGTATGCTAATGTTTTGGTCAGAAATAATATATTTTTTCCCCACTGGATTACCCTTAATTTAGTCTCTAAACACATCCTTGAGTGTGAAAGTCTCCCTAAGGAAGCACTGCAGAATTGGAATATGTTAAAGGGAAATCAGTTTGTCTCACTTTATCCGTACCTTATTTTTCAAAGACAGAATGAGTTGGGCAAAAGTCTCCAAGGAAGATTGGTTTGTTTGTTTGTTTGTTTGTTTGTTTATCAAACTTCTATGGCCACCTATCTCACAAGAAGTGATTCTGGGTGGCGTACAGCAAAATATATAAAAAACAATAGACATGTCAAAAGGAGTCAAATTAAAAAGTTAAAAAAAGCATAAAACACAGAAGAGATTATATCAGCAAGGGAGCCAATTCAAGATTTCACCAGTCCCCTGAGAGCCCCCAGGCCAGATGTTCTTACTTAAATTAATATGAGAGAAAAGAAACTTTCAGCTACATAGAGCCATAAACCTTGATGATACTATAGTACAAAACCTTGAATTGGGTTAAAAATAGTTTGGGAGTCAGTTTCATTATTTCAGATTAATTAAGTTAACATGTACCCTGCCAATAATCTAAATGCTGTCTTTGAAACTGAATGAAGTTTCTTAACAACCTTTTAACAATAGACTAATGCAAAATACAACAAGAATAATCTTTTGCCTTGCCCTGCTTTGATGTCATATTGAGAGAATGTGGCTGTGATGCCTAATATGATGTGTATATGTGTGTTGAAAGGAGGCAGAATTATATCCCTTAACCTTACATTATGTCACTTGTTACATTAGATTACTGGAAATTTGTTAGACGAGGAACTGGGATCAAATTCACATCGTAAATACAACTAATTGAACAAGACAAAAATATATGTCATTAGAATATTGCCTTATTGAAATAACTGAACAGTTTTGTATCCAGATCAAAATGTGTTTTGCCTGCAGTATCATACTGGTAGATTGGAGAACACAATAGAAAAATTGACAGTACATATCCATTAGTGAGGTTTAAGTAAGTTCAAGCAAGAAACATTGCCTTACATACAATAAGTCACAAAGCAAGACATTTGAAATTTTAGGACTTAAATAAAAACTAACAATTGCTAATATTTGATATAAAGTTAATATATATAAACTATGGCTGTGGCTGAAGATACAAATGGAAGGGAAGGAAAGGATGTAATCCATTTTTCTCTGTTTTCACTATGATTTTCTTTTCTTTTTTAATTTAATGGTCTCTTTTTTTTTGGCATTAACTCCCCTCCCTTTTATCTGCTTTCTTTGCATCCCAATATTTGCTTTTTAAATATTTATTGTATTTCAATATAAATATAAAAATACATTTAAGAATTATATACATCAGTAAATATATAACCGAACTAAAGAAGTTATCTCTCTTGGGGACAGATTGTGTAGATTCAGTTGAAAACAGTACGGAATATTGCTGTGATACACAAAGAAAAAAAAAACGTGCTCTCAAAAAAGAGGCTCTTTCTGAATTTGAGGTTTTTTTTTGCATAAAACAACATAGTACATTTAGTTACTTAAACTAATTAATTAAATACTGAAACTTTTAACCTAATCCTGTGCTTATAAAATATGTGTTTATCTACTTTATGCTTTCTTTTTCTTTTCTTTTTGTTGAGTGACCTGCCTTTTTTGTGCTCTCTATTATGATTTCTGGTATTTTGTCTATACACCCAGTGTGGAAGTATAGCATACATTTCTTTGACTGTCTTTTATAATGAAATCTGTTCCCATGTATTTCAGAACTTTGGTATCCAATTTATCCCATGGTGGCATAACTTTACATTTGGTCCTTTAGATTAGATTCTTTACATTTAGTTGACTTTCCACTAAATGGTACTTAAATTTCCTGCTAATTTTAAAAATACTTTTTTAAACATTTCATTTCAAGGATACCTTGCTGACATGTATATGTTTAAAAACAATATTTAAAAATAATAGCTATAGTAGATACTATTACTAGAAAAAGAACACCTTCAGAAAAGTTAGTTTCCCTTTTTTTACTCTGCATCTTATGACTAAATTGCAAATTATGCAATATATTGGTTCAATAAAAATTTAAAACTATTTCACTGTAATATTTAAAAGAGATTTTATTTCTTTTAGTTATGATAGACTTTTAACTTAATATATTGTGAAGGTGTACAGCTTGTAATTCATTTCAACAATACTTGTGGGCTCTCTGATTACTAAGTTTTATCTATTCCAATTTTTTTACTACAGCTCTTGAAATGCACTGGAAGAATGATCTTTCCTTCCTTCCTACCTACCTTCCTTCCTTCCTTCCTTCCTTCCTTCCTTCCTTCCTTCCTTCCTTCCTTCCCCATTTTCTCTAAAATCTTTGCACATTTTAGGATATCTTTCTCTTCACTATTCTTACCTTATTTCAAGTAGCTTATTAATTAATGTAATATCCTATTATTGATTCCATCAAACTGAAAATCTTCCTCTTTATTCAACTTTATTCATGAATTAGTTATTAGTATCTACATAAGATATATATTTTCATTGCAAATTTTACACAGAATAAATATATTTTAATCCATTGATCCATGTAATTGTACCCCAATTTCAGTCAATTACAATATATATTTTAGACTATAAAACATCTCAATAAATGTAACAATTTTTCAGTGAGGTTCGTTCCTGGCCAGCTAATATGTGCATATGTGTATTTGTATTTTTCTCCATGGGGTTTTCAGCTGACAGATGTGCTTTTATTTTGGGCTATTATATTACCTTAGGATACATCATAGTTTGGCTTGCATTATTAAAAATGCTACAAATATTATTATACAATTTTCACTGCAGACAGGTAAATTTGAATTAAAATGAAATCACACATGTTTGAACTTATCTGAATATTGCATAATGAATATTAGGGAGAAGAGGATTCCTTATTGTCTTTTCAATAATCTCTTAAATATCTCTTTGTAAATAAGAAAAACAAACATTAGAAATGTTTGTGATTTTGTGATTTATGTATGATTTTTTTTGACTTTTTATGACTGATCCTCTAAGGCAAAAATGAAATGATAATTCTAGCAAGTTCAAACTGTGTTTATCAAATGGAAACAACAGTACAAGAAAAACAAGACTGCATGGAATTAATAGACAGCCCATTGATGCATTTGTTTCAGCAAAGCACATCATAAAATAGTGTGTTACAAGCCAGGATCTTAAGATACTATATGACAATAGCTAAAAACAAAAGTATCAGAAAAATTCCTGAATTGAATTATGAAGTGAATATACTTTTCAGATGGATTCAATCTGGATCTTCACAAATGAGAAAATTCACAACATATCAAGAAAGTAGTATTGTGCTGGTGCTTGATATGGTTGCTTGCAAGTGACATAGATAGTTTGACTTATAGAGGCCCTAGACGGTTTCATATGGAAAACAGTCAGGCCAGGACTGTTATTAGCTTCATTCTTAGCTTCTTGCTTCATTGTAAAAGAAAATGGAGGAAAAGCAGAAATGCACAATGTTTTTGTGGATCGTAATAACATTCATTTAAAATATGTCAGTTTACACTGTAATTTAAATTAATCCATTTAGGAGACATTTGAAACATTAGAAATGATTTATACATAAAGTATTTCAGTGTAGGAAAAACCACAAAAATGCCAATTTTCTTAATTCTGCTTTTACTATACCTGTTGCAAAGTGCCATTAGGGTATCTCATTGCATTTATTTGAAGTGAAATAGCCATAAACAGCTATTGCTTTAATTAATTAATTAATTAATTAATTAATTAATTATAGTGCATTCACAACCAGTTATAATGCAATAATTAAAAAACAAAACAAGCAGTAGTATGAGCATAATATAAAATAGCACAGTTCTTTTAAAACATGGGCAGGAGAGACTAAAAATGAAACAGAAATCTTTATTGCTTTAAATAGATGTAGATGAAAATATGAGTTTTCAATGGTGTTTAATAGGAATTATAGTAAGCTCTTCATAAATTTCAGAAGGCAGAATATTCCAGAGTGGAGACATTACCATAAAGATGTCCTATCTACAAATAAAAGGAAGGTAATATATGCAGTATAATCTCCATTGATAGTCTTCAATCAACAGCAGTTTCTCGGATATTTTGGTCATAGATTGTTGCAACATTTGGACCAAGAGCAAGGGTAGCCCATAAAGAGTCAGTTACAATATAGGCAACCCTCACGTTATGACCGTCATGTTGCAATAGACCGCCCAAAATATATTTATGACCCAGTTTCAAAGTTCTAGTGACCACTCTTCCAGTCATATGACAGCATTTTGGGCCTGCATATGGCAAGCATATGTTATGGCCATTTGCAGCATCCCAGGATCACTTGACTGTGATTTACTATGTTTTTTAACAGAAACTAGTGTTTACTTACAGTTTTTGACGGGAACTTTGCATAGCAAACAATGGGTTTGCTTAATAACTGCAGCTTTTGCTTAATTACCATTGCAAGAAAAAGTCTAAAATCAGATTGGTCATGTGATGACCCACTTTACAACTGTCACAACTTACAACAGTAAGGATCCATTACTGTTATACGTCAAGGACTATCTGCAATCTAAATATGAGGCTACTGGGGTAGTCAGGAAAGGGCATAATTGGCATATCAGCAAAAAAAAGTAATATAGAAATTGTTAGGGCTACATAAGAATTCCAATGACAGTAATAATTCTAGAAGCATCCCCAAACTACATTGTTCTGCCCAGAACTGGAAATCCCCCAATCATCAGAGGTTTTGCTAGATAAAATAAAAGAAGTGATAAGGTGCTCATTTTTCTGGCCAGCTAAAGTGTTAACTAGCCAATTCAACAAAACAACGGAGTTCTTGTATTCAGAATGTTACCTCAAGCTACTTACAGCAGTTTGTGTTTTAGGGCCTATTTTTGATGAATTGGAATCAGCAGGTTTATGCTTACTCACCTAACCATTATTTTGTTACATATATGTGTAAGTATATTCTTTTCCCTCTAGCAAATCTTGGACAAATATTGTCCTCTGAGCAGTTGGGGGGGGGGAGGGAAATCTGATCTCTGACTTTTCAAGGAGTTACATGAATGAAGCTGTTTTTTGATAGTATGGCATCATTAGACTGGGTGAGGCTAGATGTTTAGTCCCAATGTTGGAGGGGTATAAAAGTGTGAGTTGGAGACCTCCCAGAAGGAAACTATTGTAAAAATGGTAAAAGAGTAAACTTTGGACATGTGACCTTGGGAACAGCAAATGGAGAATCTATGTATCCCATGAACTTCAGGATGATCAACCCTGACTTAGGGTTTTTTGTCTGAGAAACAAGAGAAGAGATTTCTTTCTTAAAAATCAGACCAATAATACGTGTGTGTATGTGTGTGTGTGTGTGTGTAATGTTCTTAATTCTTAAACAACTATTACTCAATTAATAGGACTTTTTAAAAAGCATGCACAAATTTGAACATTATTTTTTGCAATGAATTGTCTCAGTGCTATAGCTCTGCCTTACACAATAAATATATTAACAGACCATAGCCTGATCTCATTAAATAGTTGAAAGTGGTATTATTACTCTTTCTTTTTTATTTAGGTTAAATAATTTCCTCTGTTGAAACCATGGACCATATCTGAAACATTAAAATGATAATGCTTTAAAACAAAAGATCGAGATCAAATGGTTTATATAAACAATAGTATACAAATATTTTTAAGAAGTATCAATTGCCATGTGGCTTTAGGAAATTATTGCTATGTTTTCATTTCCTAATAGCTTACAGAATTTAGTGCAACAGAAAAAAAAGTAAATCTTTGAAAATGTATTCAAAGATTTGTTGCCTACAATTTTTTTATTAGACCATATATTCATTTTTTATAATGCTTGATTGCCAGTTCTTTCCCTCTCCTTTCCTTTTGTTTTATACTAACTTTTTTTTTATCTGAGTGGAGATTTCTTGTCCCCAATGTCCAGTTTTGTGCAAAGGAATTATGTCTATGAATTCATAGTACTTTTATTGGAAATGAAAAGAAGAAATATAACAGTGAGAACACAGAGTTTATTTTTCTGAAACAACTATGAATTTATACACCTTGACATCTAAGTAGCATCTTTAGATAAATCACCATTTTTTTACAGATGCCTTTACCTATTGGAAATAATAAACTCTTCATTCTATTAAATTTCAACTGAGCAACAAGTGTTAGGGGATCAGTGGAGAAATTCACTTTGTATTCCTGAAATATTTTACTTGAGAAAGACCTCAAGCTTGGACTTTAGTTTATAAAATGTCTATACATTTTAAAATACTCAGAACACAGACTTAGAAAAGAAGAACAGCATATAAATACAGAAATTCTTTATCATATTTAAAAGCAAGTAAGAATAAAATATTTATTTACCATTAATGTGTTGAGTATAGTTGTTCTTGGTTAATATTTCACTGATTTAGAACAAGCATTAGTTGAACCTTGTCTTTAAACAAAGAGCAAATGTTGATTCTATGAATAAAACAGTCTTGAATTTCAGCTTTGGCAAGAATACTTGATTGATGTAGGTGAGGACCCCACAGGTTTCTTGTGATAAGGTGAAAAATAAAGATAAACACTTACAGGAATACTATGTGACAGATATTTTTAATAGTCATTTTTAGAAAACCCATTTTTTATCACAAAGTAATATTATATATATGTCAACATGAAACATGAAATATCTTCATATTTTAATACTAAGATACCATATATAGTAAAAATATACAATTTCTAAGATAATGCTGACAAAAATGGATTTAAATAAATAGTTTATGAAATACACCATATTTCTTCCATTAAAAATATATTAAATATAGCAGCAATTTTGTCATTTTAGGAGGCAACTGTTGAATAATAACCCACCTGAGATTTTTTCTTCTATAATATTTAAATATATAATATTTGAGCTGTGCAGCAATATAAAAAAACAACATGGTGTACATCTCATATATTTAACGTAAGTGGAAAGCATGCTAGTTATCATATGAGTTATTCCTTAGCTTTTGAAATTAGTTAATTGTGCTTAATAGAGGATTTGATTGATATCCACATATGGTTTGATAAATTGACACAACAGTGAAAAAGAATTCCTGTCCCATGTCAACTTATCAAACGCACTGTGAATGTTCTGTCTTTCATCCTACATAAAAATAATTACTACTCAGTAAACACGAAGCTCATGTTCAGTGAAACTTAACCTCAGAACTTCCAGGTGAATATATATACAGCACCTGATAAGGCTGAGGTATTGTACCACTAAACAAACAATCTGAAGCAAGCCTGTGACTACCACCTATGACCAGATTAACATTAATAGAGAATCAGAAGGAGTCTGTTTACTCAATTTCGCACTAAGCCAAATGTTTGTATGAAGTTTGGGAAAGCCAAACCCTGGTCTCCTATTACTGGCAAGCAATGTTATGTTCTGAACTAAAATTTTCACACAGAATGCAAATCCATAAAGAATGCATTACTTCATTACATTTTATTTTGGCACAATTTGTTACAACTGCTAACCTCTATTTCCTCTGTCCATGTTTTTGAGTCTGTTTAGTAAAGTTATATTTCCTGGCTGGTCATCCAAACATTTTGCATGCATTTAGAATTATTCACTTCCTCATTTACAGACTGATTTAGAATATGTTATGCATGTAAGAATAGGCTTAAAAGCAAATCAAACTTTTTGTCATAGAGTTGTTTTTTTTAAAAAAAAAAATCATACACATAACCTGATTTGTCAGTCTTTTACCTGAGGCATTTGAAGAAGACATAGGCCACTTTAATAAATAATAACAGGCAGATTGTACATATTCACATAATAAAAACTTTTCAGAAATCGGGGTTTTCTTATTTCCCCCTCAGACAGATTGAAAATACATTGTAGAGTTAACATACTTTACCTTTGTTCCCACTATTGTGCTCCAGTTACAAGTCTAGAAGACAACTGCAGTGGAAAACAGTCTTCTGCTTATTTGTGGTAAATTATTGTACACAGAGCTTTTTGGAACAAGGCACTACTTTTAAATGTCTGGTCACCTCACGGGATATGTAGTGCATTTCCTGCCACTAGGATAAGAGGAAGGAAGCACCAAGGCCTAAACGTTTGATGTGTGGTCTACTGTAATTCCTTTCATGTGTTCAGTGGCTTTCATAGGATCCATGTCCTACAGTCAGTTTTGACCAGGCTGTGGTCCATTTCATTATGCTGACCGTCTTAAATGGAAAACAAACATTATAAGTGGTATTAAGCTGCCACTGTTATAATGAAAGGGTTATCGTCTTGCCCTTAAGCTGATTGCTTTATTAAATTTTATGGGAAGGTTTCCTTTGGTTTTTAAAGATAATTTCATTTTTGGGAGGGAATACTAGAAGTATCTGATAATTTAAATTAGACACTGTAGCTAGTATTTACATGACTTGCAAAAGCTTGGAATTATTCTTAAAAGTACCATATTTTAATATTTTAAGTTAGACTTTCCCAGGATTCCTTGTGCATTAAGAACCTTTATGCTATTTCACAGAGCAAAATCACCACGTACCAGTTTTTGAAACAACCTACATGTTTTTCAGGCATTGTATGCATATCAATCCACTACGTATATTGGTTTCCACTGTAAGACACAGTTAATTGGCAGCATGAATTTGCTTGGCTAATGAATGAGTTTGTTAGTTTGTTTTCATGTGGAGCTGCTGCCACATGAGCTTGAGTTTCATGTGATTTCCAAGTCAAACTGTATCATCAATAAAGGCTTAGAATATGAATTTTATCATAAATTGAATATGTTACATCTTGGAAATACGCATAAACACAGAACTTTATTTCGGTAATTGATCAATAAAAATACAATTAATAAAATGAACAACACAAAACTATCCCTAACAACTACAAGTATTAGCAACTATTTTGGGGCAAAACTTACACTTAATATTTGATTTAACAGATAGTCAGATAAAAGTTATGAGAATGCCCTGGAAATTTAAATAAAAGAGAGTAATCAACTGGTGGCAAAAATCCCTGTAAAATAGGCAGTACAGAAAATCATGGGCTGTGGTTTCTGTGGCAACCATATCATAGAGCAGTATTGGATTTCATATGGGGTTTTCCTATATTTCCTAAACTATTTGCCTTTTATGTTAATAAGCGGTGACAAATATTCTTTCCTTTTGTTTAAATTCAGTTATTAATAATTAAAATGTGTTTGTGGTTCCCCATTGCCATATTGTCTAATCTCTAGATTGGGGAGTCCAAATCTTTAGGGTTGTGGGGAAAGCTAAAAATTTGGATATTTTATGTGTTCTTGGAGAAGCATGCAAATTCATAAAGTTGGTTGTCAATGAGGATAGATCTAGTTTCAAAATATCTACTGCATTGCTACCTGCTACCATGCAAGGCAGTTCCAGGTTTTTTTAATGATTTTTCTAGGCAAATAAACATGTTTTAAGAAATCCTTTAGACTTCATTTTTATTATTTTTTATAAGAAAGATAGTGGATAAAGATGCTTGAGGCATACTTTGCATCGAACCATACCTGTTCTCATTTTTATTAATAGTTTTGTATAAAGGGGTTAGGTAAGGATCCAATTGGATACCAAGGGTTGCATTTCTTTTGGCACATTAACTTTGGGCACCTGACTTTTTCTGTTTCACATCTTATATGATATGTTATTTTTCCATAAGAATAAGATTTAGGTATTGTAAATTTTGCTTAAATGGACAATAGTTTAAAGCTATGGATACAGTACTAATTAAGAAAAAAAAATAAGAGGAGTTAAAAATCCCTTGGCAGTACAATGATCTCAGTTCAAATCGAGAATTTCATGGCTGGTCATGTCACCTAAAATATGTGGGGAGATTGGTTTAATTAGTCAATCAATCAATGTCAAACATAGCTTGTGCTTGTCATCTTCATGTGAGGAAGCTGAAACCAAATCTTAAACTTTCTTTTTAAGTTATTATTATTAAAATTCTGTGTAGGGCAGATTCCATTACTTTGCTGAAGAGAAAATTATTTATTGTTTTGTGGTCTTTTCCATATTTCATAAACTAAGTTATTTTTAAAATGCCAAAATATGTTTTCAGAGGTGCTTTAAGTTGAAGTAATGTTTTGGCTCTTATACACAAAACCGCATGAAAAAGAAAATGGGAAGAAAAATATGTATGCCAACAGCTTTTTCTTTTTGAATGTTTCTTACACCTAGTAACTTGACTGGATGAACACACAAAATAGTTGAACACACAGAATATGAACACCTGCTCTTTGGATCCTTTGTTAAGAGCAGTTTACAATATATTGATATTTTATCTTTATAAAAACCTTTAAAAAGCATGTTAACCCAAGAAAAACTGTTTCCCTGGATGTAAACTTCAAAGCATAATATTGAGAGCTAAATGTTATAACCATTATAATATCTGATTTTGGAAAGTAGATAAAGTTTTTACATTAAATATGATTATATCATATAGTACTATTACTCATAACTTTTAAACATATTTTTGTTTGGAGGCTTTTTTTACCTGCTTTCTATAGCCTTTTATAATTCTCCAGTGGACTGTAAGGGAATACATGATGAATTTCTTACAATAAGCCTCTGAATTATGCCTATTCAGCAATGAATAGTAACTGATTCAACATGAGCTGTTTCTTGTATAAACATACAAAATGCCTGACCCAGACTAAATCAATTTAAAAAGGAAAACATTAAAGTTATGTTTCCGGTTACATGCTTAAGGTCTTCTTTGACTGTATTTCATTACTTTGTTATTTACCAACTATGGTAGACTTTCAATTTATCCTTTGATGCCACCTGCAATAAAGAGGACAAAGATCTTATAGGATGCCCCAAAAAAAAAGGTTTAGAGAAGTTTTAGTCATTTATTGTCCAGTTACTATATACTAATGCAAAAATGCAATCAGCTAAAGTTTTAAATTTTAGCTGATTGTATGGGGCTATGACATTAAAGTTTAATGAAGTGCCAAGATCTTCAACAAAGGATTACTATAAGGAAGATAACACATAAGGAAACTTCTTTACCTAGCCCTTAATAATAAAATATAAGCATAATTTTTGAGCTAGTCAGTAAGAGACCAATTTCCACAACAGGAGACAACCTATAATTGGTTGCAGCTCTCCATACTATCAGTCTTACTCACTATTAGTTGGAGATACTAAGAGATAAAAACTGGATCCTTCTTTATAGCAATAAACGTGAATTTAAAATTTCCTTATACATTTTTAACAATTTATCTGGTGTTGTACTACCAATACATACATTTTATAAAAGTTTTCTTTAAGATTATATAATTCAATCCTTTCTTCTATATACTGTCCCATTGGTTCAACTAAAGATTATATCCACTTTTTCGCCTGTTTTTATCAACGCTGCTGACATCGGATGTTCTTGCTTTGACAATAGATGAAAATGCAGCCATTTTCTCTATGTTTTCAGAATTAGTTGGTGCTTGGAGGGGGGGATTGGGATGAGAGTTCAGTTAGTCATAATAATAATAACTCTGCCGTGGGAATCCAAGGACAAACTGGGTCCTGAGCTGATAACGTTTTGGCGGGCTGGAGAGCTGGGGAGAAAGCCCGCACTTCAAGCTAATTGGGGAATGTGCTTTATGACTTTTTATTGGGGGTGGGAATTGTACTTTGTTACTTTGTATCCAGGGGATGGGAATTTAGTTTTTGGGTTCAACTATGTAGTGCTGATACTTTGTTTCTCGAATAAAAGATTCTTTAAGGTAAACAATGCCTTGAAGTTCTTTTGAAGAGTTTCATCTGTCGGAACCATGACATTAACCCCAAAACTACAATTTTTACCTATCCATCCTGGGGTCCCGAGCTCCAGTGGCTGTCCCTAGAGTCGAGAGATAGACCAACAAAGATTCAGGGAAGATCTCAACGTGGAAAAGGAAGGGGCGCCTGAAACCAGCACCCCAGCAGTGGCTGCTGCTTCAGAGGAGGGAGCGCAGGCCAGCGCACTGGTGGAGAAGGAATCTTTTCAGCTCTCCCAGATGGGAGCAAGACCCAAGCTGCGAGAACAACTGATCTGGTCATTGGACTGGACCCTACCCAGTGGAGATTCCAGACACCTCGAGATGGCCTTGCCACAATCAAGTTCTTCGAAGGTGGACGAGGTCGAGCTGCAAAGAGGAACTTCTCGCAAGTCGCATTCCCCGGACTGATGGAGAGCTGTGAAATTGATTACCACTGAGGACTCTGGTGAGTGGAAGTACCTGTCCGCAGTCCGTAGTCAGTGGAGAAGTTGGTGGAGAGATTTGAGGAGCTAGAGATGAGAAGTGGGAAACAACCTTCCCGTTCTCCATACGTGATCGATCATGATTGGCGGGGCAGTCACCAACTCATGCCGAGGGGAAGCCACAGCCCCACCTGCACGGGGGAAGTGGCTTCCCCATCCATGAAGCCACCTACAATAGCTTCCAGCCCCGCAGAGAGGAACAGCCCCAGTCGCCGTTCCAGACATGGCAGCCCGGATCGCCGTCACCCCTCCAGAAGCCCAGATCGCTGCCAGCAAGGCAAGAGCCCGAGCCGTCACCAGGACAGCCAAAGCCCAGATCGATGTGCCTACTGGCCACCCAGCCCGAGGCCTCTACAGCAATGGGGGATGCCACAGCCACCGGAGGGACCAGTGGGACAGCAGCCACCGGCAGTGCAGCAACAGCCATCGGATGGCCACAGCCCCCGAACATATTCCAACCACTGGGGGGCCTGTAGCAACTGGGGATGCCGTAGCCACCATGGGGAGGCCAGAAACCATTGGGGTGCAACATCCACAGTGGAGAGGCCAGCAACCACTGGGAATGCAGGCTCACTGGGGAGTGCAGCCACCCCTTAGAGCAACAGACCCAGAGAAGCTGATCTTCCTTGACCAAGTGCATTCCCACATGAACTGCTGTGCCTATTTCTACCAGAACCCAGCCGCTATGGTCAACGTGGTTGCGACCAATCTGGAAGGGGAAGCATCCGAGTGGCTGAACAATTCATACAATGAGCAAGCACCTGAGTTGGGGGACCTCCACCTCTTCCTCCTAGGACTGAGAGTAAAGTTTGAGGACCCATCCATAGTTCTCAAACTGGAGGAGCAAATTCATAAGATAAGACAAGCTGGCAGGCCTGCACTGGAATATGTGCGAGAGTTTCACAAGATAGCTGGCTGAATAGAGAGGTGGCCCAAGCAATTTCTAGTTCATCACTTCAAGGAGGGACTGCATGATCATCTCTCCCAAGCTTGTGTCTATCGAGTGGTCCCTAATCAATTGCAAAAATGGTACCAGGCAGCAGTAAGGCTGGACATCCAGCTTGCCCGCTATAAAAAGCCACCACTGCAAGAAGCCGGGCCGAGGCCAGATCAACCCAAACAGCCGCCACCCCTCCCAAAAGCCTCCAACCGCTGTGGTCACTGAAAAACCCAAACCATCTACAGGCCCATCGATCAAATGCTTCAGAGACATCGAGCAGCGAGTTGCCCAGTCCCTTACGCCTTGAAGTTCTTTTGAAGGGTTTCATCTGTCGGAACCATGACATTTTTATCATAATAGTCTTTAACTTCGTTGTCCTCTGTTTCTATTTCAATAAAGTTTATAGATCTTAGCAATAATATGATCATCTTTAGTACAGAGCTTTACATCGAAGTTTTATGCTTTTCAAATTTATAATTCATTTTATTCAACTTATAAGAAGCATAAATGGTAAAACATGTGTATTAGCAAATGAAATGAAATAAAATAAAATAAATATGTTGCATGTCTGTGAAGGTTGGAGAAAGGGGATGGAAAAATAGTTCTGATCTTCATTTCCTTGTGTGTAATTCACCTACTCTGCTCCATCTGGAGATCCAAGAATGATAGCTACCTACTTAGAAAAAAGATCTGTTTCTTTTGAATATGTATTTTAACATGTACATATAACAAAAGAATGATATAACTCTAAAATCATGATTTATTTTATTATTTATAATTTAAGAGAATTAAGAATATGAGACAGTGAGAAGGTATGGCATGAGATAGACCAGTGGTGGCAAATCTTTTAGAGACCGAGTGCCCAAACTGCAATGCAAAACCCACTTGTGCATCGCTGGGTGCCGAGTGGGCGTGGCCACCGAGTGGGCATGGCCACCAAGCTGTTGGCTTGTGCTCGCTCACTTGTTCACTGTCTGCTCCGACTCGTGCTCGCTCTCAAGCTGTCTGCAGCAAACGCTGCTTCTGCAGAAAATTGCTCCTTTTATAACCTCTCGCCTATTCCCAGACTGCGCATGCGCAGAGAGGAGGAGGGAGCAGCTCGGCCCAGCAATGGCTCGCGTGCCACCAGAGACGGCTCCGCGTGCCGCCTGTGGCACGCGTGCCATAGGTTCGCCACCATGGAGATAGACCATTATTTGGTAGTATGAAGAATAATTTGGAGGGAAAACTAGACATGGAAAAAAGAAATAAAAGAAAGGAAACAAATGAAAATAGAATAACTACAGAAAATTCAGATGCTGTATGAGAATATTAGTCTCCCAACAGAATAAATGGATAAGTGAATGGTTCTTATCTCAGAGTAACTTTATCAATTAATGTTATTGTTGTCTTAAAACTGTTGAGTTAGCTTTGAATTTGAAGAAAATAATGAAATTGTTTAATTTTTGCCATCATAGGAGAGCACTGAATTTGGGAGTTCTTCGAGATCCTGGTTCAGAGGTTGAAGATAGACAGTACCAAATAGACCTCCAGTCCATCAACATTGGTACTGCTCAGTGGGAACAGCTGAAGCCAGAAAAGGAAAATGGTAAAAGCAGAGCAGTGCCAGAGAATGAAAGGAATTCTCAGAATCCAGCACTTGAGTGGAATATGGCCAGTAGGTAAGAATCTGCTTGGAAGTGGTGCTTCGTGGATTCTAATCAAAGGCACAATGGTAACAGCATCTCATAGATTTGAGCTTATTGGGTTTTTTTTATTTATACATAGAAGTGTATGTTTGCATTCCATTGCAAACACGTTTTCCATGAGCTAGGATTCTGAACAGTGCATTTTGAATTGTTTATAGAATTGTTGAACAATAATCATACAGATACAGTTATGTCTATATTTCTGAGATAGCTTATTATAGCCATAAAGTGTAACTCAGCCCAAAAACCTGGCATTTCCATTACTACTGTAGAAAAAAGCAGCATTATTATCCCTTTTGTACTTTTGTAAAAGTTTGAACAGAACTAGTTTAGACATTTTAAAGCCAACAGACGACAAAAAATGTTTTTCCCCAATTGGCTTGAAACCAGTTTCTGTGCTTCTGTAAATGAAAACAGCTGCAGTTTCTGAAATGACAAATTTCTGTTGATTTGTTGATATGCAAAAAAGGGCTTCCAACTCAAATCTAGTTAGAAATGTTACACTGACATCTTCCATTTTTAGTTCTCCATTTTGATTACATTGCTACAATAGACTTTGATTTTGTTTTCAGTCAACGGTCACATCAGTCCTTTAAAGATATGCTGCCCGGCATATGCATTTCAGTGAATGCAAAAAATGCAATTAAAATAATCCTGTATCAGTGCAGTTCTGCAATATCTTATGTAAGGGGGGGGGGACAAATACCTACCTGCTGAGGCTGTGATTCAGGAACATAAAGCATTTTTCTAAGGTTTCAGATCAAGCAGGTACATTTATTTCTATGTTCCTTGTTTCTTTATTTGCTGCATTTTTGTATCCTAGCAGTTTAGAATAACTAAATATAGCATCTCTAAAAGCTTCAAACACCCTTAATATTAAAAAAAACCCTAAATGTTATTTAGCTTTTTGCAGTTTATTTCAGATTCTTTAAATTTTTAAGCTTATGATTAAAATTTTCTTTTGTTCAGGAATGGAGGCAAACTCATGCAGTGTATTCAGAGATTGTTCTGAAGGTCTCTAATAACTTACAAGTAGTTATGAACAGTTTCTGAAATTGATTAGAAAGTGAGGTTTGTGAACTACTGTCTTTTAAAAGTCTTTATCACTGTTCAGAGCAAGTTTGCTAATTTCCTTGCCTCCCGGCACGCAAGCCTACAAATAACCTCTCCTGCAGTTTCCTCATGAGGAGCAGTCATCCAGAGCACATGTGGGCAATCTCCCATCCTCTCCTTATCCAAAGATGTTCCTAGGAAACCTATTCACCAATTCTTTGGTCTTTGCTGCAGTCGAGGCTTTCAGTTCAAAAAGGCAGAGCTGTCTTCAGTTTGCCATATCTCCCACAGAAGTTGAGTTTGGTGGGATTTTGTTACACATATACATACACATGGCAGGTTTTGCTTTGTTTAGGTTAAAGTATACATGTAACATTAAGGCTTTATTCTGAAGTATTCCAAATGTCCAATGAATCTATCTAACTATTCCTCTAAGACAGCTGGGTCCAGAATATTTTTTCTCCTTGCCTTAAACCAGTGTGAATATGCAACAGGTAGACACAACACTAAATGGCTGGAAAATCCTAGTAGGTTTCACAGGAGAGCTCTGATAAAAAGATATTCTCAGTTTCTGTGCCTTGAGATTTCTGGCAAAATTCACCTGTTGTTTAATTGTGCAAGGCTTTGTCGATTAGCAGAGGGGCATGAATACAAGCTAAAAACAAAAAATGATAGCATAGAAAAGCATAGATTTCCTTCCTGCCACCTAATAACATAACTGGTAGTTCTCTCAAGAATATAAGGGAAAGAACAATTTTATTCCTTTTCTGTTATAGCGTTTAAATGATCAGTTTCTTTTGCAGTACAGAACAATAATGTATGGAAATGAGCACCAAATAAACACTAAACACCCAATTTCTGTTTAAGAAAAAAATGATCACTTGCATCTCTAATACTTATTTTGTGGGGATGTATTCTGGAGCATTTATTTACTTGTTTTCTCAGTACTATACTTGAAACAATTTTTTTTTCAAAACTGTACAAAAAAGAGTCATATATTTTAATATTTCTGAAATGTTCCTTCTGTTTCAAAGATAAATATGTAGCAGACGCCTAGATGATCATACTTTATTGTTAGTTGTGAAGTCATGTCCGACCAATCGCGACCCCATGGACAATGTTCCTCCAGGCCTTCCTGTCCTCTACCATCTTCTGGAGTCCATTTAAGCTCACGCCTGCTGCTTCAGTGACTCCATCCAGCCACCTCATTCTCTGTTGTACCCTTCTTCTATTGCCCTCAATCTTTCCCAGCATCAGGCTCTTCTCCAGTGAGTCCTTCCTTCTCATTAGGTGGCCAAAGTATTTGAGTTTCAACTTCAGGATCTGGCCTTCTAAAGAGCAGTCAGGTTGCTCTCCTCTAGGACTGACCGGTTTGATCACCTTGCAGTCCAGGGGACTCGCAGGAGTCTTTTCCAGCACCATAGTTCAAAGGCCTCAATTCTTTTGTGCTCAGCAGTTCTTATCTTAGATGATCATACTACATTATACCATTCCTCACTGATGATACTCACATGGTCAACACCTGTACCAAATTAATGGAACATTAAAGAGTGGTACCCTGTAGGAAAATTAGCAAAGAAAGCACCGGTTTATTTCATTTTATCTCTTTAGAGTCACTGGAAAAAAAACTTCAGATCTGAAGATAGTGTCTTGACTTCAGTTTATTTTAACATTTCCATTAATTCCAATACCTGCTTTAGCCTTTTTTCTTAGTGAAATATTTAAATATCCTGCAAAGCTTATTTTGCTGATTCACCAATAGGCAGTGAGTGTTGAATAGTCCTCTCTTTGGATATCAGGTATCAGTTAACATGAATATTTAAATTTTTTATATTAAAATATTGATAGCATTAAAAATAATCTTAGAGCATTTTCTCAGCTTTGGTATATGCCAGTGATGGCGAACCTTTTAGAGACTGAGTGCCCAAAACTGGCCCCGCCCCTGCTCTGCCCCATCCCGCCTGCCCGCAAGGCCACTCACTGCCTCCAGGGCCCACCGCAGATCGCCCAGGCAGCCCAGCAGCGCCATGGCGGCCACGCCCTCTCCCCACGCCCTGCAGCATCAACTGTGCATGATGGGGCATGAAGGCAGAGTCTTGTCTACGCTGCCTGGCTGCCATGTCCTTGGCTGTGCTGCTCCGCATGGGCCATGCTTGGGGGGCGACTCTCCTTCAGGAGGGCTGCTGGTGAGGAGGGGGTCACGGGGGGAGGCAAGGCTGGGGCAATGGCATGTGTGCCCACAGAGAGGGCTCCGAGTGCCGCCTCTGGCACCCGTGCCATAGGTTCGCCACCACTGGTATATGCTGTCTGTATACATATAATGTTCTCTGAGCATTATTGTAACGGTATTTCATCCTTTATCAATTTCACAGCAGAATTTTTTCAGTAATGTTACTAGGCTAAGAAATTAATATTTACAAATATAAAAGAATAGTTTTCTGGCCATAAGAGTTTATCATTTAGTGTGCATTTATTTCATTTTATTTTTTAGCATAAAACACCATCAAGAACGGAGAGCTATTTTAACTCCAATTTTAACAGACTTTACTGCACGGGTAACTGCAGCTCCTGCCATTACTTTCACAAAAGTAATTTCCCCAGAGAATTTACACACAGAGGTCAGTACTGGATATGAGATGTTTACAACTTAGCTTTATATCTGCACATTTGTTAATTATTAAAATGCTATATTAAATTGTGTTAAAATACTGTGTGATATGCACTTATCCATCATGGGCCAGAACAGAGAGTCCAAGCAGAATTGTTTTCTTCCTCTCCTTCAACATTGTCGTGAGATGTCTAATGGATAATAAATTCTGCTTTTAAATGAAACATATACTGATTTAAGTTGAGATGCCAACCGCAAGAAATGTCAGATTATTTTCCATGCCCAAAATTATGTTTAAATCAGGTTTCAGAACCTGTTTTCTGAAAATCAGCCTAAAAATCCTTAAATGTCAAGAGGTAAGCAGATCATTTAGGATCCCAATTGATAATTTCTTTTATAAGCAAGAAGGTCAAAAGCCTAATTTTAGATCACCCAAAGGAAATACAGTTTCAAGGAAGCTTATTTTCTCTTTAAATAAGTTTATATTGTCTTTTTAGCATCCAGCTGCTTTTCCCCTTAGCTCTCATCAATTCATTTCAAACTTTGCAGAGAGGCTTTCATCCTTTCTGGAAGAGGATTGTAGCCATGGTACGTGAGTTTCTGTCACTGGGGATGGCCAGGAATAGAACTGAAGGGCTCTATATAAAGCATGCCCTATTCTGCTGCCCAATGGCCCCAGTCTCCACAGCTTTGTCTTGTATTGCATGTGTGCTGAAAAAAGAGTTTGGAAAAAAATAGATGAATAAAGAAAGCATGTAGTACAAAGTAACAGATGAATTTTACTGTTCCTGTTGTTCAGGAATGTGAATGCTTTAGCTCTTTTAATTTTTCTTGAATGTACTCCCTTTGGATATTCAGTAAGAAAGGGAGAAATCTACCACAGATTACTAAGGATGAATATGCACATATTTTTTATAACAAGAGGATATGATCTCCTGCTTAGTAAGCAAATCTGTTCATTTTCTCCTTTCATTAATTTCTAAAACATGGTCATGATTGTTTGCTTTGTGTGTGGGTTATAAAAGCCAGGGGACAATGGTCATTTATCTATGCTCCAAATTAGCAGACAGCTACAAATCAATTGAATCAGCTATCTGTGAGCTGCAAAATACAGTTTCATTATAAACTAAGATGTGCTTGTAGACTCAAATACATCTCTGTGAGAAAGGAGAATTACAATTTTCTGGCAAGAAAATGAATAAGGGCTCTGACAGCCCAGAATTTAATACAACAAAGAAACAGGACCTCACACATGAAATACATGAAACAAAGAGAAAGTATCTTAATCATTAAATTCCTTGTTGGAACCATAGCTGTATGACGTTCCATCACTCCTCCACTTGATTTTATTTTACAGATGGTGCATAGTGCTTTTTTGCTGAAGGAGATAGAGAAAATGTTAATAAACAATTTAGGGAATATAAACAGTTTATATTGTCTTAAAAAATAAAAATTATATAAATATCAAGAATCAGCTGTAACCAATAGAATTTGTTTTGCAAACTTGTTTCTTTCCTAGGAAATTTTAGTATGTGGCCATTCTTTGGAAGTGAATATGACAACAGGTCTGGATTTCTTCCTCAGTGTTGCTCAGTTACAGCTCCTACAACAATTAATGCAGGATAATATGTCTGGATTGGAGCCTTCCAATAAAGCTGCAGAGGTAACTTCCATTATCGTTTGATTTTTGGAAGCAACTGTATTTCATCATCCAATTTCTGTTATTTTTTATTATTGATAGTATATGCTGCCTAAATATGTGTTACACATATCGTGATTATGTCTGAAAGTACTTCAGTATAGTGATCCCCTTTGGGATATATAGGAACACTGTCTTCTCTATGTATTTTTTTGGCTGTATTTTATTTATCTGATCATAGGAAAGGAAGAGTTTGGTTTCTCCAAGGTTTCATTCTTTTCAGCTATTTGGCTATGGTAAAATTGCTACAGTTGACCTGTGCATTTGTACAATTGAGGAACAAGCAAGTAGTTAGTAATTTAAACCAATGCTAAACCTTTCTCCAAACCGAGGTTTGACTGAAGCATTGAATTGCGTTACCAGAATTCTTTTCCCCATTCTAGCTATGGCACATCACCTGAATAGGAACACTAGTCTCAAGTGTATCACATATAGGTGTTCATAGTCATAGTTAGCTCCATAAATGCTACGGGGATATCAGAGAAAACCAGACTGTGGAATAAATTGAGAACGCTACCTAATGTACTTAGTTGGAGGTTTGATATCTACCAATCCAAATCCTATTTTCCCCAAAACAACAACACTGTGAGGTGAGTTGGACTGACCAAACAGCTTTCATGGTTAAAGTGGAACTTAGGACTCACATTTTCCCAATTTCTAGCTTGGTATCTTATCCACTAGGCCAAACTGATTAATCTTGTTCTAAACATAATTTTCTTTCCTCTTGTAAATCCAAACCTAACTAATATACTTTAAGAATGAACATTTCTATAGAATAATATCCTAAATTTCATCTACTTTTTTTCTTTCATATAAGCCAGAATCATAAACTTGAATTTGCTTTTCATTACTACTTAGGCTTGTTTGTAGAGGTTCCAGTAAGGTATCCTAGATTTTACATTACACTGAACAAAACATACACAGGGCTTTTTGTGTTTGCTTAACTCTGCACCCCAAAGCATTCTTAGAAAAATTTAAATTGTTAGTGGCCCAGAGTATTATTTTAATGTGTGCCCAGCAGCCCAGGAAAAAATAAAAACAAAAGGAAACTGGATATCATAAAATTTCTTGGGGATCTAGAGGGAATGGCAATATTTTCATAATCATATTTGGAACAGCAAGCTATACCAAATCAGCTGTTTTGCAAAGGCACCCAGGAACTGCTCATTAAATGTTCTCATTGATCTGAAAAACTGGAGACTCCTTCATTTCTTTCTGGGAATAAACGATAAGTAGAAATAATTACATTTGCTGGCTTATTTCTTTATTTCTGATAAGCAAGGCTTCTAAAATAGTCTAATTTATCGTTGCCTGTGAACAATGCTACTCCACAAAATTATTCACTTACTATAAATTATTACAGTGACTATATCCATCAAGGAAGAAGCAAAATAATTTCTGCTCAGTTGGCAGTTTTTAAGATTGTCCCTTTTATTGGCTTCAATATATAACTAACTTAAAACTGCTCTTCAAGTTCTATTTCAGGATAGAGCTTATTTATGCAATTCCTCCTATCCTGAGGCGTTATACATTATTTTATGGCAGAGAACTTTTGTTTCATTTTCACTCCCCCACATAGACATTCTCTGAACTATGAGCATCAAGAAGGAAAAGAAATAAAGCCAACATTATATTTCTTTTGCTATATATTTCTCAACCCCCATTAGGAGCTCCTGCACATTTCTTTTCCTAGCAAAGGAAGACCATCTTCTATTATCTGCAAACATATCCTCCAACACACAGTCTTCTGAGACCTCTACAAATCCTAAGTTCAAAGAAAAGCAACAAAATTACTCAGAGGACTGGGCTGATTTATGATCAAGATTTCTGAAAGTTATATATATATATATTGTCTCTAAATAGTTATATATATATATATTGTCTCTACTTATACTAAAAATGCGAATCCCGGGTATATTCATGTTGAGAAAAGTAGTCGAACACCGGGATAAATATAAAAACAACTGTTTAATAAACTAACAACTGTTTGATAAACTTAGCTTTTGTCGGCTAACTGCCGACGTTGTCAGAGTGGAATGCCGGAGGTTTGAAAGCCGGCTCATAAGACCGGCAGTTTGTGCACTCTGCTTCTAATAGTCTCGCATCCATCTATATACTTGTAAGCTCAGGGATCACCGCCTCTCTTATTGTCGCTCTCTTTGCCCGCTTTGGACGTATCTGGGTACACGTTGCTATAGGATGGTCCCCCACCAAAGGCGGCCGGTTACTGAAGGAGGCTTGGCTGTTGGATGAACACTCAATTAATCGCCACATAGAATTACTGCCTGCTTATCAGGCACTAAGGAAGTGGGAACAACAGCGTAACAATTCACAACGAGTGCAACGGGCGCAGCATATGCAAGACCAGAACCACTGTCTCATGCAACAGCAAAGAAATACGACCAGCAAAGGGAAGAAATCCCCAGCACGATTCGTACAGGAGCCAATGATGGGAGGCAGGGTGCCACACTCACAACAAGGGGGTGGCCATAGGACAGGAGGCACTGGGGGACCATCCTATAGTAACGTGTATATATAGTTTGACTAAAAATGCAGAGTCTAAAAGAGGAACATAAATCTGCAAATGTAACACCATGATGTAAACATCAGCAGAAAAGGGACATTTTAGGAGTTCATAAGAGATCATTACTAGAAATCAGATACTACTATTCAAAGTAAAATAGTGTAGGGACCAAGAACCCTTCAGTTGGAGTTAATGGTTTGAATTACAAATTATTTCTCAACTCCTGTTCAGTTGTTTGAACTAACTCAAATCTTATCACTAATTATTCTACATAATGTTGCATTCACCTGAATTTCAAACATCACTTAGAAATTTTGTGGTACAACACATTACAAAAGGATAAAAGTCGAAGACTGAAACTACATTACAGTAATTGAATAACAAGTTTGTTTTTAAAAGTTGGCTAACTGATCTGGAAGTAGTAATTACTTTGTTCACAAATATCCAGTAATCATCATATTAAACCCACTTCCAAAAGGACCATATGTAAGAAATAGTATATGTATACTTTTTAAACCAGTGTTACAGAGTAAATTAAATGTTTATATTTTACTGAAATAAAAAACATATTGTGTAGAACGTTAGAGAGTAACCACATAATTAAGGCCAAAAATGGCTCTTCTTTGATCTATGTAGGTGCTAAAGGACAAATGTTATTTTATATAAATGTAAATTTCTGAATTTTCCAGTACTTCCTATTGCAGTTCTCAGATCTTTATTCTTGTACAGTTGTCTTATTTTGATTGGACTTACTTTCCTAACATTGTCATTCCTTTAGAGTTTAATTTTGCTTGTTTATCTGTCATTGAGATTAAAGTATTTAAGCAGAACAAGAGACTTCTGTGGGATCGTTTAGTTTCAGTTAACATATCAAAGATTTTAATTTTGTTATGCTAAAATGCAAACATTAACTTATACATCACCAGGTAATACAGGATTGAGTTAAATCTTGTATGCTAGCTTCTGGAAAAAAATATTTGTACATTATTGAAGGTACAAATTTACTATTCCAGAATATAGTCCATTTTTGTTTAGCGGGGGAAAATAAATCACTTCTGTAACAATCATCCTTTTCCCTTGCTATTGGCTCTTCTCTGTATGTACCTATAATGAAGTATACAATCTCATCAGAATAGTTTTATCAAGTTAAAAATATTGCAGAAGGTTTGTAATAGTTGAAATAGTAGTAGAATGTTGAGCAACTATCATTAGATTTGGCTGTACCTTGTGTGAAAGGTACTGCATTGAAGAAAGGATATTGTAAAGCTACTAGGCTTTTGTAAATGTATAATTTAGTAAAATAATTACAAATTCTCACAACAATTCAGAAGAAAAAATTATGAACAAAGTTCTTGTCACTGAAAGTAAAGATTTAGGTTGTCGCTTGAAGCTAAAACAAAATCAACAGTGGTGCTAGTTTTGCTTTTGCCCATGATGGAAATGTTTCAGTTTAAAAATTCCTTTCACATCTTCACATACGTAATGTACCCATTGGTGTATTTTACCCATGGCTGTATTTCATCTATATCAAGGGTGGATAATTTATTGCCTATGACAGGCTGGTTAGGGAATTCTGGGATTTGATGCCCACACATCTTTAAAGTTGCCAACTTTGAAAAACATTGGTGTATAGGCCTTGTATTCTAAGCCTGACTTTTTCAGCTGCTATAGCATCCTCAAACCTTGCAGCTGACTTTCAGAAGCAAAGCCATAACTTTTCATCAATATACTTCTAGTTATTGTAATTTGTATTTGAGGGCAAAATAAGGTACAAAATAGGTATGTAAAGCCTCTATTTTGTAAGTGCTGAAACTAGTGAGGTGGGAGAGAACTCTTCTCCGGGAATAAAGCTGGGAAAATAATGGGTAAGAGCATGGTAATTTAAAAGAGTGGGAAGAAAATTCTTATATTTTAAAGCTGAATCATATATGTATAAATTTCTGTGTTTTTTGAAGAGTTATGACAGCAAATATATCTAGTGATACATGTCCTTGAAGTTTGTGCCATTTGTAGTCCCTGAACATGAGTTTGAGTTTCTGGTAGTTTAAAGCTAACATTCTGAAGAAAGGAAGGACTGCTCTAAATTTTGTACTGCATCTAACACCAGCAATTAGAAGCGATGATATACCAGTTGCAGCAGTTTTCTATTCCAGGAGCAGACTGAGGGGCAGTTGATAATACCAGGAGTTTCTTGCTTCTATAATGATCCACAAATATCAGATTTCTATAGTATCTGCTGTGAGGAGCAGGTGTATGACCACTGGCCACCTGTGAGTACAAAGTAGACCACACACTAATTTATAACCAAATGCAGATCTCACCAGATAAGCTACTCCAGTCCCTTTTCTCTTCTGCATTCTGGGAAGAGTCAGTGGGCTTTATTGCGAGAGGCACATTTATTGGAATACAAAAATTGATACCTTGTTGGGGGGACTTTTCCATTCAACGTTTGTTTGCAAATCTAAAGTCTCATTCTCGTTAATCTGAACAATACTGTTCCCTATAAATTGGGAACAGTATTTGGTTTTGCTAAGAGCAACTGCGGTATGTTTAGGGATGGAGAACTCTTATATTTTACTCATTACAAATTCTTTCATATTCATTATAGGATATTTCAATGTGGCAGTTTGTACTCTTTTTAACTACCAATACTAGCTTAAAAACTGAACTTTGATTGTCCTCATTTGTGCATCTTGGAAACAGTCAAAGAAAACTATATGCAAAGCACCTTTTCCTCCAGCTGATAAATAAAAGTGTCAGTTGCTTGTCAGTTGCAGTATAGATTCTCTGTGGCTTTTGGATTGGGGAGAATAATGAGAGACAGTTAAGGCAGATAAAATGGGGAAATTAATCTGGGCATTGGGAAACTGATTAGAAGGATTAAGAATGGGTTCCTGTAGGCCTTCCCTCCTTCCTCCAGTTGCATCAGACACTTGACCTGTTTGTAACCAGTGTCTAGGAAGCTTTTCTGAAGCACAACAATGTTAATAGAAATAATAAAAAAATATATTACATTTATATGTCATTTGACCCCCAATGAACCACCCAAGTTCAGTATTGTTAAATAAATAAATAATCAGGACTAGGCAAATGTTCATTGATTAAAGTAAATTGTATTTAAGATCTTGGAAATATTAAATAATTGTAAATACTATAGACTAGATGGGTGCAATTTGGATAGTGAGATGAACAACATATAAATTTAATAAATAATAAAATAAATTTATAGACTACAATTTCTTTATATTATGTTACTAAATTCATGTATGAAATTTGAGCCAGTTTGAGATCTGTAGACCCAATGGGTTCCTGACTTATTTTTATATAAGGAAGTTTCTTTGGTAAATTTTTTGACTCGTTTTTATAAAATGAATTTCTTTGATATGCTACAGATTTTTTTAAAAAATAAGAAGTTTCAGAAGTTGTTTGTGTTATAACATGGTTTTGTGTCAGTTTCACTGGCCTTTGCACAAATCTGAGCAGTTTTTTAGACACTGGCATTAAAAAGTATAAAAAGTATATATCAGTTAATAGTTAATAATTTATGCTAAATATGTGAACTACCTGCACTGATAAATAGATTTTAAGCAATATGAATGTGACCTAAATATGACCTAAAATGTGAATTTGTTCTCCACACAAGTCCTAAAACTAGTTAAAAAGAGCCCAATTAAGCAAATGAGTACAAATATTACATTTGTTCGTTTCTTTATTGAAATATTCAGAAGTGAAATTCAGAAGGGTTCACAAACATTTGAACACCAGTGTAATTGTCTTGGTGAAACCTCATGGGACAAGCAAGCCAGTTTAATATAGTGGTTGAGGTGTCATCTAAAATCTGGGAAATCAGCCTTAGGTACAAAGCCAGCTGGTTGACCTTAAGCCAGTCACTTTCTCTCAGCCCTCAGAAGGAGACAATGTCAAACCACTTTTGAAAAACCTTGTCTAAAAATCTGCAGGGACTTGTCCAGGCAGTCTCTGAGAATCCGATATGATTGAACTGAAGGAAAATAATATACAGGCAGTCATTTTATGCAGCAAACTTTCCTAGTTTTGTCTGTATATTGTCACAAGCTGTTTACAACTGCATGCACAAAAATAACATGGTGAGGAGCTGTTGTAGGTCACTACTCATCATATGGTACCTACTGAGAGTCACCACAAAAACTCTGTTTGAAATTGTCCTTACATGATAATTGCCTTACATAGCAAACCATTATGATATGGCTTGCTCTGGGAAACAGCTGGCATACAGAATCAGTTCAAAGGCAGAATATTTCGGGGAGGGGATAGTAAAGCATGTGGCAAGGTTGCATTCTCATGAGAAGCTGGCATGCACACAAAGCACTGTTCAGTGGAAGCAGTTTTAAGAAGCCACTTGAAAAATCTATATCATGAGAAGCAGTCCACAGAAATACTCCATCATGTGGCATAACCACATACAAAAGCAGCCTCCATGAAGTTACCATGTGGTGAGAAGCAGCACTTAGTTTTTAAAGTGCAACAGCAGGTTTGCTTGCTTATTCATTTAGCACGATTGCTCCACCATTTACATTTATTTATTTCATTTATATCCTGCCTTTTTTATATAACTCAAGATGACATACCTAATGCTCCCTCCTATTTTCCCCACAGCAGTAACCTGTGAGGTGGGTTGAATTATGAGAGAATGACTGGCCCAAATTCACCAGTCAACCCCACGCTGAAGGGAGGACTGGAATCATTGTCTCCCACCATTACACTCTCTGAAAAAGTTGTTTTAATATATTGATTACAGTTCTGTGTTTCAGGGTGTGAATTTTTTTTATTTAAGATATATTGAATATCCATCCTTGAACCAGGAGAGACAGTATATTGACTGTTTATCTTTAGCTTGTTTAAGGCCTAAGCATTATTCCATTAGACAAGAAAAGACAAGTAGTGCAGTCACATATGGAATCTTTAGGACACTTAAAAGCAGTGCTTTTTTTCTAAAAAAGGAAAAAAAGGTGCCAGAAGTCACACACGTCATACAAACTGCCTTGCCTACCCTACAAGGTTCCATCCAAAAAAGGTGCCGGAACTCCGTTCTGGGCGTTCTATGAAAAAAAAAAGCCCTGCTTAAAAGCATTTGTCATTGATTTCTGTGTTGTGTATGGCAAAGTTAAGCATTCCGCAGCTACATCACGGACAGAGAAAGAAAGTGAGAAACTAACCACCTTAATTTATCAGGCTGTAAAAGAGAGGGCTGGAGAGTTGTACTATCAGACTTGCAAGATTATAGCCTTACAATAATGTAGAACTGGCTCATCTGGTTTTGTTTCCCAGCCAGCCTACCTGGAAAGGCTAACAAAATCTGAGTTTGAGATGAACCCCAAATTACGGGTCCCAAAAGAAAATTTCAGTAGTTCATACAGTTAGTCTTTGCATAGTGAACAGCCTTCTCTGTTGAGGCTTCAAAATACAGGAATGGATGTTAGCTTTACTAGCTAGAATCATGAAGCATCACCAAAATCTAAAGATGGCTTCAATGGTTTGTAAGCTAACCATCTCTGTTCCCTTAAATATCTAGCAGATAATACTTTGAGCACTTATTAGTTGGCAGAGCAAACCATGGGAATTTAAGGTAGTCTGTTTTTATTTTTTTCTTGTAAAAATCAAAAGTGACTCTAAATCCTTAGCTCATAATTTTCAAATGTAATGACACCACCCCCCCCCGGTGATCTTGCATTTTTATGTTATTTCACAAGATAATCATTTGTTTCAAGAAGTTATGTAATTCTTTGGTGATAAAGACTTAACATTTACTCTTTTTGGTTGTAAAATCTCACATACTGGCTCATGACCAAGATAGTAATTGGCCCAAGGGGATGATTTTCCCTTAGAAAAATCTTGGAAACCCAGGTAATGAAAAAAATCTAAAAGATAAATAATGTACTTCAGCCAAAGTACATTTTTCTAGCTTTTTAAAAAAAACTTAATCTAATTATTTTTATTTATTTTCCAATGTGTTTGAGAATTAACCCATATGGATCAAGCAGTTTTAACCTGAGTGTTAAGTGCATGATTGGGCTCAGTCCAAATTTTAAGGTTATGTTGTTTGATTATCTGAAATCAGCTCTTTGTTGTGGGGATAGTATTTCTTTTGTCTCTAACTTTAATATAGTAGCCTAAAATTCTGCTCAATGTCTTTCAAAGTCTATCAGATTACTGCATAAAATGTGGCAGAGCTTTGTAAAATTCAAAAGGCTAGTTTAGTAGCAGGAGTTTGTAATCTATTTTAACTCTTCAGATTATAATTTTTAGATTTAGGAAAATGATTACTAAAATTAGAATTGTAGTGAATACAAGCAATACATCTCACAATTTTTTTCAATTAAGGTTTTAAAAGGTTTTGCTGTCTCAGTAGAATACAGTTACTTTACCTCACTCTAGAAGATTTGCAGCTATCTAGATATGTGCCTTGTCTGTCCTTCTGCAAGACATGCCTCTTGATAAGTTAAAAAAGTAATATATTTAGGAAACTGGTCAGACACAATACATACTAAAGGAAGTAGCCAGTATTTAAACTAAAATATTACACATACATTTTTTTCAAAAAAAATATGAAGAAATGACATTTTAATTTGCCTTCATGTGATAGGTTACTCTCTAGTGTCACTGGTATATGAGAAAGGTTGATGAGAAAGCCAGTTTGGCGTAGGAGTTACATTGCTGGTCTAAAGATTGTTAAATTCTAGTCTTCCCTTAGATATGGAAGCCAGCTGGATGACTGACTCAGTCACTCTCCCTTAGCCACAGGTTGTTATTGGGGAAAATAGGAGACTGAAATATTATTTACACTGTCCTGGATTGTAAGAAAATAAAGGTAAATAGCAATAGAACTTACAGTAGATTTCATAGAGCTTTACAGCCCTCTCTAAGCGATTTACAGAGTCAGCATATTGCCCCCAACAATCTGGATGGAAGGATGGAAGGCGAGTCATCCTTGAGCCAGTGAGAATCGAACTGCTGTCAGTCGGCAAAATTAGCCTGCAATACTGCATTCTAACCACTGCACCATTGTTGCTTTTACAAATGAAATCAAATGAATCCGCTGTCAGCAATTGGCCTTTAAAATCTGGCCTATTTTTTTGTGACAAGCACTTAATTAATCTTAATTAATCAAGTTAATTAAACAAAACCGAGTCTTTAAAATGAAGTAGACATGATGTTAGCTTTGGCACTTGCAGGTCTTGCTCAAATAATAGATGGTAGCTGTGGCCGAGAGGGTTTTTGTACAAGTTTGTCTTGTGAGTCACTTGTGCCTGTTCCTGCACAGTGAAGCTTTGCCCACAGTGATTCAATCCTTAGCCATTTCTAGTTTGAATTATCATGATGCACTATACTTGGACTGAACATTGAAGAGCATTTGGAAGCTTCAGCTGATCCAGAATTCATTTAATAATGGATAAGTCCACCCGACTCAAACGATGTGACACTGGGCAACAGAAAAATAAGCCAGAAACCAGGGTGGAGTGGGGTTGGGGGACAAATAACGTAAAGGAATAGATTATATAAATATAAAATGGCAACCAGGTACAATAAGTAAACGAATAAAAAGTGGACTCCATTCAACTTGACCCAAATTCCAAATCTTAAAAGTTTTCCTAAAGCAGAGTTGGGGGCTGTTGTATGTTCTGGGAAAGAACATTTCAGAGCATTCCAAGGGCAACCACCAAAAAGGCTTGTGTCCTCAATCTTATGAGTGGCAAAGTTTAAAATAGGAAAACTGGAGCATGCCCTCCCTATGACAGCCTGTGGGGTGGGCAGATGTTTATGGGAGAAGGCAGCCCTACAAGTAACCCCATCCTTTGCCATTTATAGCTTGGCACTCCCTATCTTCCATTATTTCTGCTCAACCCCCAGTTTTAATTAGGAGAGCATATTCTATGTCCTACTATTAAACAATGTCATCTTCTTGGACCCAGAAGTTGTGTCTTATCTGTGGTAGTGCAGCTTTGTGAAATACATTCCTCTAGGAAAGCCAAACAACCTCAACCCTGTTAGCCTTTTTAAAGGCTTTGAAGACTGTTTCCTGAGGCTTTGGGGCCAGATGGTAAGGCAAGCTCTGCTGTTGATGTGGTTTTTCTGATTGGTTTTTGTTTTGTTTTGCTGTAACCTTGGACATCATGGGTTACATGCAGATGTTTTAGTAGTTGTCTTATACACCACCCAGAGTCATTGTTGTGAGATGGGTGGCCCTACAAACGATAAATAAATAAAAAAAATGTTAATTGTAGAGATAAAAGTAATATCTACATGTCAGAATGCTGATAGTATGAGAACATGCTGAGATCTTCAGGAATGGAAATTGGGAGTTTACCTTGACCAGACTTTGTCACCATTCCAATAAAGTCCCCTTTCTGATATTTGAAATATTCTGATATTTCAAAGAAAGCTTCTGTTGGCATTAAGAGCATTTTCTTTTGGCTTGTAAATAACAGCTTCAGAGGTGAGATATTTGCAGGATTACAGCAAGGATGGGATAAGAGTTGAGCTCTACAATGCACCTAATGTTGTAAAGCATCTACCTTAATTTTTGAAATGATTTCTTCTCAGTCCCTTCTTTTTTGTTATATTTTCCTTGATGAAACCTTGTGGAGAAAAGATTGGGCAGCCTTTGGTATTATTTACATGACTTTTGTAGGTTTGTTTACCATATTTTTATACAGCCATGTTCCACAAGGAAAGGAAGATTTTTTTCTACTACATTGTTTTACCCTCCACAATCCCACTGGACTCTCGATTATTTTACAAGAATATGCAGTCACTAACATATTCATAAACATTATTACTAAAACAATAATGAAAGTCTAAAAACATACCGAAAAGACTAAAATTCAAGTCCCAAACATCCAGCAAGTAGGATTCAGTGGAAGTCATTCCAGCGGGCTGGTGATGCTGCAGGAAATCAGAGCCCTGCACCTCCTTATAGTGGGGGGCCTCCAGCTTCTTTCCCTTTTCCTAGCAAGAACAAATCGGTTGGACCAATTCTATTGGAGGGGTCTCCCCCTCTCCCCCCTTCCCCTCGCCATGGACCAAAACAGATATAATTGCTTTTTATTTGCTGCTTATGTAACATCTACAACATTGTACATCAAACTGTATTCAAAGAATTAATCTGGTTCAGATGTTAGATAGTTAAAATTACACTGAATAAAATCTTAATGGATAAAATAGAAATATATCTTTTTGGGTGGGTGGATAACCTTACCACAAATGAAGGAAAACATAAGCCAATAAGAAGTGAATAAACTGCAGAGACATGTGTCACAGGAGTCTCAAGCATCTGTTTCTGCAGTGATAGGGAATGATTCCATGGTTGAATACCTGAGAATAAGTTTCAAACTTTAATACATGAAATAAATCATGGAAGGGTGAGAAATGTCATTATTAAAAGTTTAATATCTGTAAAATTGGCAGGAAACATTGTTACTTGAAACAGTTAAAGCCTAGCTGTAGTATTTGAAAACTATTATTTGTTTTTTATTTAAAGTGTTATGGTAAATTTATCAATATAAATTACAATATAAGACCTCCTAATTGAGGAACATCAAAAATACGTCAGTACTTTGTTATAACATTACATATCAGGAATATAACATTACATATCAGGAATATAACATTACATATCACCATACATTTCGTTTGATTACCTTTGATTTTATCTACGTTTAACGTTAAGATAATACTGATGTAGAAAATTAGCCCTGCCTTGAAATATTAAACACTGAAATTTTCCCGGGATTATATTTTTACAGTAGGAAAAATCAGAAACTTCTAGCTAAAAATCTTAAATATATGCAGAGCTTAGAATTGCCAGCTGCTAAAGGAATCTAAATGTTTATGATTATAGCTTCTTGCAACATAATGGGTTATTCTCCATTTTATTCATAGCCATGACTTTCACTTTTTGTTGAACCAGATTGCTTGACTAGCAGTTTCTATTGAAGTAGAATATGACAGAGGGATAATTGAAATCCAAGAAAACTGAAAGAAACATACAAATAAATAAATAAAATTCTGTATTCCCTCTAGAATGTCATCTGATTTAGAATTACCACCATCTGTCAATACCTTTAGAGTTGTGTATTTCCCATAATAAATCATCCAACTAAAATGCTTTCATTTCAGATCTAGAAAGTTAGTTGCTTTTGCAATCTTGTTTCACTGAAAAAAAATAATCAGTCTGGGGAAAAAAATGAGACAGTTTGACATTTAGGGTTTTTTTTTTACTTGTTGGTAATGTGAACTTTCCCACGTAGGATATGCGTGTAATTATTTTTTTTAATTGATGTTCCTTTCTAAATTGCATGAAATGACAATTTTATTCATTATATCTTTAAAAAGCAGTGCTGTATGTTATATTTAGACTATGGAATTGATGGGCAGCACCGAACATATATGCAGCACTTAAAAGATTTAGTGAATCAAAAAAGCTGCTTATGTTCACTTGTATAATTGTTGACCTGTACAGCTGTCAACCTCATGGCGCACATACACATAAACAGACACCACTTCTTCATTTCCCCTTCTACACATTTCTGTTTATTAGAACTTCAGACTGCTTCTTGTCATAGCGACAGAAGATTTCTGTACATAATATTGCCGTGATATGGCCCCAAATTTTATCTTTTTATTTAATCATCAATATGTTCTCTTTAGTTTCAACCTTGTGGCTTGTACCAATAAAGGAGAATATTTGTGACTCAGGTTTGAAATGAGGGGTCCTTGGTGCTCTCTGAGCCTGGCTGTTTTCTTGCAGATGTTCCATTACCCACACTAGGTAAAATCACCAGTGTTAGTCCTTCTGATGTTAGCACTAGCACTGATGATATTGCCTAGTTTGGGTAATGAAATGTCTGCAAAAACCAGACTGAGAGAGCACCAATGACCTCTCTTTTGGCTTATGTTTCAGTATATAGAACTTTTGTGCTATTTCAGAGTTTCAAGCAAAATGTTCTTTTAACTAGAAAACTATTACCTCCTCCTCTTCCACCTCCTTCATTACCCTCATACTCTTATTAGTTAAATTAATTGGCATGCCAGCCAATGTTTCCAGACCAACTGAGGCTTATAGAAACATAATAAAATGCAAGAAGAAACTGCATTGTATGAAGTACCCCACATTTTACAGCTGATTTATTTTTGCCTTGCTTGTCTCTTTCCCATCTTCACAATTTTAAAATAAACTTGCTATTCAAATTTTAAAATACTAATATTTTAAGAT